>NW_027212043.1:0-266782 GCF_036971445.1 Narcine bancroftii | reverse complement strand
CCAATGATTCTTGGTCCCACATCGCGCATCTGGACCAACACGCCTCCTAAACCAACAGGACTAGCATCCGCTATGACTTTGGTTGGTGCAGCCGGATCATAATACCCAAGAGTATCGGCATTCATCAAACTTTGTTTCAAAGCTGTGAATGCTTCCTTCTGCTCAGGGCCAAAATGGAATGGTACACCTTTCCTGGTTAGTTTCCTCAATGGTTCTGCCAGTGTAGCAAAGTTCGGGATGAACTTTGCGCAATAATTATAACCAATCCCAAGAAGCTCCTCATCTCCATTGCACTGTGGGGTTCACATGCATCTGCAACAGCTTTCACCTTGGCATCAGCTGGGTTCAGTCCTTCCTGTGTAAGCCTGTGTCCCATGAAGTCCATCTCTGAGACACCAAACTGGCACTTGTCTCCATTCACGGTAAGGCCTGCCCCTGTAGTCTGGATAGCACACACCTCAACGTCTGTCATGCTCTTCCTTTGTAGCAGCATGGACTATGATGTCATCAGAAATGTTGGCAAATCCAGGAATGCCTTGAATCACTCAATGGATTTCGTACTGGTAGATCTCAGAAGCTGCATTGATGCCGAACGATAGTCTCTTGTACCGGTACAATCCACAGTGAGTCACAAATGTTGTCACGTCCCTGGATTCTGGGTCAAGCTCTAGTTGATGATAGCCCCATTTTAAATCAATTTTTGAGAACACCTGACTGGTAGTTAACTCCTGAAGTACTTCCTCCACTGTTGGTATGGGGTGTCGTTCTCGAATTATAGCTTCATTGGCCATCCTCATATCAACACACAGTCTTATGTCACCATTTGGTTTGGGCACGATCACTACTGGGCTGACCCATTGTGTTGAATGTTCTACAGGTTCAATAATGTCTTGCTCGATCAACTCTTTGATTTTGGCCTCGACTTTCCCACGAAGTCCAAATGGAGTTCTGCACACTGGTTGCGCCTTGGGTTTGACCGTTTTGTCCACTGCAAGCTTTAGTTGTCGACCTTTCAGCTTTCCTACTCCCTGGAAAACTGCGGGGAATTCTTGCTTCATTTCCTCGTATGACTGAACTGAATTGACATGAGCTCCAATATGAAGTATTGCCAGGTCTTGCACCGTGCGTCTACTCAGCAATGGTTCTCCCCTCTCGTCTATGTCACCAGCTTCAACAGTCGCAGTGAAACATCCAATCTCTGCAATGGCTTGGTTGCTGTGAATGGATACAGTTTCTTTGAACACTTCTTTGATGTACAAATGATCATTTTTCTTTTCAATTTCTCCCATAAGTGTCGGTCAAGAACATTACTGTCACTGCCTGAGTCTACAATGACAGGAACTGTCACACCACAAATTATCACTAGGACCTTCTCATGATGTACATCATTCAATGTAAACTGATAGTATTTCTGCCCATCCTGGCTGTCATAATCATCGTCACTTTCTGGGTCACCTTCTATCTGGCGAATAGTGCCTTTCTTTCCAGGATACTTTCCTTTCCCCCAAGCTTTACCCTTAGAAGCTGTACTCTTCCCATTCTGGTTTGCATTTGACTTGCTTTTGCACTTCTTTGCAAAGTGGTCCTTACCTCCACACTTTCTACAAACTTTGCCTTTTGCTGGGCAGCATGGGTCTTTTCCAAAATGACCTCTGTTTCCACATCTGTATCACTCCGTCATGTATCGGCATATTTCTTGACTGGCTATGGCGATGCGAGAGCCTATTTACTTGTAGACCAACTTTGTCTTTACTGGGCTGGCTTGAGTTGTCTTTCAGTTTCATGGTATGAAATTGCCCCTCAACAGCCTCTAATGCAGCAGCCATTGTTAAAGCATTGATAAGTTTCAACTCACCCCCTTTTTCCAGCAGTTGCCTTCTGAGTTTGTCTGATCTGCAGTGCTGCACAACTTGATCCAATAACTGGTTATCCAAATCAGCTACCATGTAATTGCATCCCACAGCCAGTTGTCACTGGCTGTCACTGGTTTCTCACCAGTTAAGCCCCGATACATACAGTGCATTGATTTTTATACCTTTATTATTTGCCCTTCCCCTTCTTATTAATACTGTTTTAATTGGTTAGTATTACAAAAACATTCTAAGTATAACTGCATTATTAATTATCACGTTCGTTACGTACGCTGTGAACTCTACATTCACTGAATTCTGTTTCTCACACTTCTTATCAATCCTTTGTCTCCTGCATGTCTCTCACTATGACCATGAAAAGATAGGTTTAAAAAAAACATATTCAGCAGATCCTTCTGTCCTTGACTGCTAGTAAACTCTCTGTCCGTTCTGGCTTCCCTGTTTATGAATAATCATCACATTTTAACTTAAGTCTTTTTAACCTAAATTCTCTATATAACAATCCACCCCTTTCTCTCTTTAAAATGTGTTGAATATATGTATAGATATGAATGGGGATTCTAAGCTAGGAAGAGAAATGTTTTATGATACATTAATCTCACGCTGAAATAAAAGTCTTACAGGGTCTCCCATCCCCCCTGGTTGCATAGCTTGTTCGACCATGGAAATCACCAGGCTGCGTAGACAGGGAATAATACAGGGCAAAATAAGTAGGAGGAATAAAATACCTCCGATGACCCACAAGAAGGTACGCCACCAGGTTCCTCCAAACCATTTGTCCATCCAATTAAATTGTGGGAAAGGATGCCAGGTTTGAACCGGTACATGGGACAATGTACGAATATTATCAGCGATTTTACGAACGGCTTTTCCATTATCATCAATCTGTAAGCAGCAGTTAGTCAAATTAAGTTTGCCACATACACCTCCTTCCGTGGCAAGGAGATAGTCTAGGGCTAGACGGTTCTGATATATAGCAGAGCGCATTTGACCTTGCTGGGATGCAAGTAATTGCAGGGCTATAGCTGTTTGATTTGTAACAATTTCAAGCACTGCTTGTAAGCGAATTATGCGATTTAACATATATATAGGAGTACGATAACCCCAAGATCCATCTTGAGCCCATGTATCGGGACCATAATATTGAATTATGCGCTCTGGAGGCCAATCATCTCTCCATTCTCCCAAATGTACCGTGGTAGAGCGGGGTTCACGATGTAATGTATCAAAGACCTTCACGCCTAATTTATGACCGTGATCGTGGGGTAGAAGGAAAAATTCTGGGCGGATTATTCCTAGGAAACAAGTTCCACTCCACTGTGAGGGAAGACGAGCATAAGCTTTATTACCACATACCCAGAATAATCCATTTGGGGATACTCCATACCCCCTTTCCCAAACTCTTTTAAGAACAGGATTTGATTGGTATGGTCCTGTGATGGTGGAAGTGCTACAATTCCAAAACTGAATACTGCTATTAGACAGGGGTAGGCAATTAGTTTTAAAAACAGTGGATAAGAACCAAGTCTAAGGTTTAGGAAACCAAGTGAAAACACCAGGCGAAATGCGAATCCATACAGCCTTGCAGGGACTTTCTCCTACTGGGTATTTGCCAGCTCGTGAGAGACAATAAAAACCAGAGGGGACGTTAGAGAGAGACCAGGTTTCTCTTGATCTCGTTCGGTTAGTTGTCCAAATGCGGGAAATCATGGTCAATGAATTGAGAGGTTCTCCCCACCAAGGCCATTGTTCTGACATCCGTGGACCCCCGCAGACCCAACAATTAGTTACATTAAAAGTTCCTGCAATTTTAGTTGCCAGATCTACAAAAAGGTTATCTCCCCCAATTGCATTACCGAAACTTACATGGTTATTTGGATGGACTCGAACTAAGTCCGGCTGTCTTAAAGGGACAGGCAATCTCGAGTGTGGAGTGTAACTTCTCATTGGAACAGTACGTTGGTGTATGCAAAACCAGAGTCCATCAGGGCATGGTGGGCTTGAGTCACCTTTCCAACCGTTAAGAGGGAAAGGAGTGGTATTAGGAATCTGTATATAATGACCCATATTATTTCCTTCTTTTTCCACACAAGGGGTATATGGATGTTGGGTGGTATTTTCTGCCCAGCATTTCTCAGGAACTGAGGTATGGGAAATGAAATTACCTTCCTTTCTTCCCCAAATGTGGTCCTGAAACAGGACCACTGTATCTCTGCATTTCCTACATTTCACACCTGATAAAGACATAGGCAAACTAAGAAAAATCAAAGAACATAACAATAACATTGTGAATTAAGTCTTTTTGCGAAATCGTAAGGTAAGAGGTTTTTCTCCAGGAATACAAGTCCAATCTGAGTTCGTATCAGGGTCCTGTGGCGCCTCTACAGGTCCCTTAAATCTGGATGCGTGTGTCCACCCCTTCTCTCTTGTTCGTGCTGCAGCTTCCGTAGTTAAGAGAACTTGGTATGGACCTTCCCACTGGGGCTGGAGTTTTTCAGTCTTCCAGGTCTTGATAAGAATCCAGTCTCCTGGTTCCACTTTGTGTAAAGAAAAGTCTAGAGGCGGTGTTTGTGCCAATAGTCCTCTCTTTCGTAAATCTGTAAGAGAGCGTGACAGTGCCTGTAAATAGTTCCTAACAAATATATCCCCTTCCCCCAAGGTGGGACACCCCTCAACTGTACTCCAGAAGGGAAGCCCAAACATCATTTCATAAGGGGACAGCCCTACATCTTTTCGTGGGGCAGTACGAATTCTCAATAAGGCTAGGGGCAGACACTTTATCCAAGGCATTTTAGTTTCCACCATTAACTTTGTCAATTGGATTTTTAGTGTTCCATTCATACGTTCGACCTTCCCTGAGCTTTGTGGATGCCAAGGGGTATGTAATTTCCAAGAGACCTGTAATGCATCACAAATCAATTGCTGGATTTTTGAAGAAAAATGTGGACCCCTGTCTGAGTCTATAGAATCCATTATACCATATCTGGGGATTATCTGCTCTAGGAGGAGGCGAGCTACTGTAGAGGCTGTAGTATTTATTGTTGGGAAGGCTTCTACCCATCGGGTAAAGTGATCTATTATCACCAACAGATATTTCCATCTTTGAACTTGAGGTAACTCTGTGAAGTCGATCTGGATACGTTGAAAAGGGCGTATGGCTAATGGTTGACCTCCCATGGTCCCTGTCCTCATTATCTTCTTATTAATTTTTGTGCATAGTGTAAGGTAAAACATCATGAGATGGGAATGTGTAGGGAGTTACCCTGTACAGGGCAGTAACAAGAAGGGGAGGTGTCCTTGTACTCCTGTTAGGTAAAACATCATGAGATGGGAATGTACAGGGCAGTAACAAGATGTGAATGCATCCTTGTACTTACAAGATAAGAGAGACATTGATGGATTGAGAGGCAGGAAGCTAGCAGGGAAAGGATAGCAACAGTTTTAGTCATTGGACAAGTAATGATATGATGATGTTCTAAGCACATATCCAAGGGTATAAAAAATCACCATTTTGCTGATAACGGCAGAATGCATTCTCCGGCTAACATGTTTAGTCGCAAGTGTTACAATCCGGTAATAAAGAACAAAGAACCCTGATTTCGACTCAGTCTGGTGTTTGTCTCACTCATTCATGAACAAAGCAGACCTAACAATTTGGTGACCCCGACGTGATGGGTGAGTGAACACTGGACGACGGTTTCTGTTTTTTCTGACAATCATCTCAGCCGGCTGATAAAAAGGTCCAGAGAAGCCTGTTTTAACAAAATTCTCTTTTTTTTTAAAAATCTTTATGATTGTCAGTAAGAACTGGAGATCGGACAAATTAGACGACCACAATTGAAGGTCGCATGCCAGGATTGTAACACGTAAGTGATTACAGACAAGATAAAAGTCCTTAAGGTGTTTGAATGACATTTATTAAGTGCTTCGCAAGAAACTACTAGAGTTTAAAAGTCTTTATTGTGTCGTTGCAAAGTCCAATAGAGTGAGAAGGTGGTCTATAAACAATTGAGGACCTGAGTTTTCTGCCCTAAACTGGTTATTAAGAGGAGAAATCTCCCACGTGAAGGTTGGGCTTTGAAAGAAAACAAAGGTTCAGGCTTATTGGCCTCAATTGTATCTGAGAGACTGACTTATAAATGTCCGGTAGGTATGATAATGTCTGTACACTTGAGAAGTTAAGAATTTATTTCCCCAATTCGCCGTGGTGGAATACCACAGCAGACACTAGAGACCTTGAGACAACAAAAAAAGTACTCAGGGACACCTGCCTGGTGAACAAGAACGACGACAGAAGGCTGCGACAGCTGTGTCCGGATCAGGTAGGAGATATTAATGAAAAAGTTGACAAACTCCTAAGAGACACCCAGTTTATTCGAAATACTTTTGATAAGTTAAATGAGGGTATTCCCAACATCACCAAGGAGATAAAGTTACGTAAATTCATAGATTGGTACAGGGAAACAGGACAAAAGTATAGCCCAAATATTTGGTTTTCTAGTTGTAATTTAACTTTCAGACCCCTTTGGGAAAACAGAGAGTGGAAAACGAGCAATCAGAGTATACAGGACAGTCTGAAGTCAATTGGAGGACAAGACTTCGAGACTGTTCTTTTAAAAGATATTAGTCATCCAGCTTGCAAGGGGACATTTTTAAAAGCAATTTTCGTTGACATAGATCCCCTAAACAGACAAAAACCTAAATTAAAACAGGCATTAGAAAGCGGTCCCGCAGCTATGGCTGTACAGTTGCCTGCTAAGACTTTTGACCAAGTTATTAAGGAAATTAATCAGGAATTAGAGGAGCGAAATACCAGTAATGCGGCATTGGAAAAACAAAAAATGCTCCGAAAATGTGTAGACCGCTGGAGGAAGAGGGGTTGGTTACCCGGGGGCACTGAGATGTTCCTGACAGGTGAGAGAAAAAAAAAATTTTTAAAACGTAGTGTCTTAGATAAGCTGGAAGAAACAAAACACAGAAGGGAAAGGAAAAGTGCCTGTTTCCAGTTTCCAGCCACGAAGTGTCCGGGTTTGCTCTCTCCCTCCCTCCTTTCACCCTCCCCCCTCTCTCTTCTCTCCCCCTCTCTCTCTTCTCCCCCCCCTCCTCTCTCACCCACTCCCCCTCCCAATCCCAATCTGTGGCGGTGCTGCCCTGAAATCCCCAGGTTGGGCAGGGCAGAGAAATACAATTTGGTTTTAATTTTGTGCCCACAATTCCAGCTCCGCATCAAATGGGATCCTGTTTTATCCTCTCTCCCTCCCTTTTTCCCGCACCCCCACCATTGCGGGATCAGGGCAGACATTGTGGGCTGACGTGTAGCTCACTCGAGGTGGGAGGGAAGGAAGGAGTGATAGTTCCCAGTGGTGGGAGACCCAATCTGATCCAGACCAGTGATCACAGGATGAGAACCTTTTAAAACCTTTGAAACGAAAGTGTTAATCTGAAGACTTTTCTCCCAGTGGGGCCAGTGCAAGGCATTTTCTCTCTCTATCTCTTGTGCTCTGTGTATCTGCCTCTCTATCTCTTTTTCTCGCTATGCTCTCTCTCTCTCTCTCTCTCTCTCTCTCTCTCTCTGGCACCCCAGATGGGACACTGGAGTCACGTCCCTTATATTCAGATATTGAGACACTGGGGTGTGACAAGAACCACGGGAATAGGGACACATCAGACGAGGTACAGACCCCTTTAATAAAAATAGAAGGGGGAGTAATAGATGTGGAGACCCCTCTGGAGTCCAAGAAAATAGAAAAGGAGTTAGAGATACAGAAATGGAACATGAAAAAGGTTCAGGATAACATTAAAAAATTAAACAGAGATATTAATGTGCTGGGGCAGATCAGTGAGGATCAAAAAGAATTAATGGTAGGTGTATTGAAGGAAGTGGAAAAGATAACTACAACACTGTCAGGAGAAATTAAAGCTGAAGGAATGGTAATAGGAGTAAAGGACGAAAAGTGTAGTACAGAAGAGGAAACGAGATACGATCCACCATGGGAGGAAAGTAGAAGGAAAAGACTCGGGAGGGAGAAAAATAGACATGCCTACCTGGACATAGTTAGGACAAAAGAGAAAGATGTGAAACAACTAAACTATGGCCGAAAAGATTATCTTAGAGATCAACGTGACCAATATACCTTTGACCCTGAGACATTGGAAGCTGATAGGGACAGTGACAGTGACGAAGAAGAGTCAGAACAAGGTGGGATAAATAAATGCATGCCAAGAGTAAAGAAGGAGCAGAAATCCCCAAAATTGAGATATCAATGCCCATTACTGATCACGGGACGGGGAACTCAAAAATATGTACCCTGGTCACGAATGGACTTAGAGAGTTTAATGAAAAAACTACCTCCGTTGAGTAATGGGGCTAGTCCATGGATTTCTTGTTTTGAGCGAGAAACCTGCCAAGAACAATTAGCACTCGCAGATGTCAGAACTATCATGATAAAATTAAAGGCAGAAGGGGCCCTGAAGCAAATAGAGAGAATTGTAAGAAGCAGTAAATTGGGGGATGAAATAGAATTTAACCCACTTCGGAATAAATTTTGGGAAGCACTTAGAGAAACATTTCCTACACCCTATAGTTTGGATGCCTTGGTAACCCTTCAACTAAAGGAAGGAGAGACTGCACACGAGTATTTCACTCGAGCATGGGACTTATGGGAAACAGGGACTGGAGAAAGACCCGACCACAGCCCCTTAGGAAGGGCTCACTTTCGTAATGGGATAATAAACGGACTACCTGCTACGGTTCAAGCAAAATTAAGGGACATTGTGGGAGTAGAGACAATGTCAGAGGATTTGTGGAAAAGACACCTGACACATGCAATCAAACGACATCGTCAATCAGAGCATGCTAAGTCAGAAAGTGCGTCCCAGAAGGAGGTGGACAAAACAACCGATAAATTGGTGAGAGCCATAGAACATATAGGGGTTAAATTAGCGGCCCAACAGATAGTCCCACAGGTCATGGGGCCAGTGATAAATCCGGGACCCCAAGTAAGAAATGGTTGGGAAAGACAGCTAGGTACAATGTATAGAGGGGAACATGCAGTATGCTGGTACTGCCAAAATCCTGGACACTACCAGCGGAACTGTCCGGAGGCTGGGAGAGCAAGGGGAAAAAGATTACCCTCTATTAGAGGCTATCGGGGAAGAGGAGGAAACTTAAGAGGACAAGCAAGGGGTAGGGGTGGACACATTGATGGGCCCCAGAGAATCGGGGGGTGGCAGAGTGATCAACAAGTCCAGGCACCTCAGTGTAATGACTATATTGAGGAAGGTGCTGAATTTGATTATTGACGGTGCCCAGGAGAATCAAAAATCACGCCTCCCTGGGAGCCACCAAAAGTTTGGGGGACGGTAAATGGAGAAAAAATTGAATTTATGGTTGACACAGGGGCAGCAGTTACGACAGTGATTAAAAAACCCCCAGGGAGCACATTTTCGGGCAAAACATGATCTACAATAGGATTCTCCGGGATAAGGGAAACACAGCCCTATACAGATAACATCGACATGACATTTGGACGACAAAGGGTTAAAACGCCTGTCCTGGTTGTGCCAAGTTGCCCCATTAATTTATTAGCAAGGGACATTCTTACCAAACTAGGAATAACCATACAATGTTCTGAGAAGGGCCTTCGGTTAACATACCCAGGGGATACAATAAGAAGGGGAGGACAGTTTATAGTAATGACCCCATCTAACGCTTCAGAAGACTCTGTGGAGGTTAGTATTTTCTGGAGTCGGCTACTGTATGATGAACCAGGCCCAGGGCTGATTAAACAGTTTTTTGAGTGGAGGGCCAGTATTCCTCGGTATGGGGATTACCATTATCCACTAGATCCTATGCATGTTACATTAAACTACACCATCCACCCGGACCAGGAATATGAGGAGAGGTGGGACTCTCTAAAAGAAGGGAAGACAGAAATGATACATTGTCCATTTATCTTTGTAGGTAAGGAGGGAATAGCTGCTATGGTTGTCATGACAGAAGAACAAATGGAGTGGTTCTGCTTAGGAGTAGAAAGTGTGCCTCATGTGACCTTGGGTATTGACAAAGATCATCACGCTCGACAGCTGGGTCCGATGGTAAAGGAAGCGATAGGGTGTGAATACAGGCAGACAGAAATCCCGGGATATTCCACCTCGGAGGGAGGAAAATTTGTCAGACTGAATATTGAAGCATGGGACCAGGTTATGAATGAGAAAGTAGAAAGAGACCGAGCCATAGAAGGAGAAAATATTGATCACAGAGACTCAGACAAATATCTTTCTAATCTGAGTCCACATATACGGACAACGGGGCCCTATGATGTGGGAGTAATAAAAGGAGAGGTATTTCTAGAATTGGCCAACCCCGGGCAGAAACCAATATGGAGAAAACAATACCGCTTGTCGCCCAGTCAGGATGAGGGTATTAAAGGAACGATAGAAGGGTTAATGGAGTCAGGGGTTTTAAGGGCGGCACCTGACAGTATGTGGAACACGCCCATCATGCCTGTTCCCAAACAGGGTAGAAAAGACTGGAGGATGGTACACGACCTCCGGGAGATTAACTTGGCTACCAAGACCATCGGGAGACCAGTCCCAGACCCATATGTAGCACTTAGGGCTCTGAGTCCGGAGCACGAATACTATACTGTCATTGATCTGGCAAATGCATTCTTCTGCTTGAATTTAGCTGAGGAATGGCAAGACTAGTTAACTTTCACTTACCAAGCACATCGGTACACATACACTAGATTACCTCAGGGTTATAAGGACAGTCCAGGACTGTTCAATCAGGCCCTTAGCGAAATCCTAATGAAATTAAAGCTCCCGGAAGATGTTACACTGATTCAGTATGTAGACGACCTACTATTAGCAGGGAAAACGCCACATGGGTGCCTGACAGGGCAGCCAAACAGGTTACTGGTTATCATGAACATATACAGGGGATGATTTTGAGGTCCCATAACAAAAAAAATGAATCTGAAACTAAGGAGACTTGTAGCAGATTGAATGACTACACAGATGAGTTTTGTGGAGGAAGAGTGCTGTACAACTGGCTCCCCGCTAACTGGGATGGTCGGTGTGCTCTAGTAACCCTTAATGCGCCAGTGCTGATTGTCAAAATGCAGGAGGGAGACGAGGATTCCCTAGAATTGCGCCACACAGAGAGTTGGCTGTGGAGAAAAAGGAGGAGTGTTGGACTCTTGGGGCCGGGAGGAAGGAACCCTGATGGGGTATGGATTGATGCCATTGGCCAAGCCCGGAATATTCCGGACGAATTTAAATTAGCCGATGAGATTGCAGCTGGGTTTGAAAGTTTTCCTGTTTTTAGTGCAATTTTTCCCATCACTGTAAATAAAAATGTTAATAGGATCAACCTTATTCACTATAATGTCCAGCGCCTTGCAAATTTGACCAGGGACGTTGTTGAGGCAATACATCAACAACTGTCAGAAACTTCCCTTATGACACTTCAGAATAGGATAGCGATTGATATGGTCCTGGCAGAGAAAGGTGGAGTGTGTGCTATGTTTGGAGATCTATGCTGCACTTCTATCTCTAATAACACAGGGCCAGATGGATCACTCACTAAGGGGTTAACGAAACTTAGGGCATTGGCGAAAGAATTAAAAGCCCAGTCTGGAGTCTCCAATCCTGTTTTATCCTGGTTACAGGGAGTGTTTGGGAGATGGAGCACATTGTTAGGACAACTTTTGCTGGGTTTGTTCATTTCTGTATCAATTTTTATCACTTGTGGCTGTTGTTGTATTCCATGCATTCGAACGCTGGTCACGAGGACCATAGAGACAGCCTTTGCTGACCGTGATGAACTGCCTCCGAAATATCAAGCTGTGCAGGCTGTGGAGCAAGACTATCTCACATTACAGGAGGCGGAGAAAGTTGCTGAGATCGATCTGGAGTCTGAAGGGGAATGTGATGGGAAGGAGGGATTGTGAATTAGATTGTTACACATATAATTTTAACCTTGCTTGTAACCTAAATATTATAACCTTGATTGTAGAATAAATATTATAACATTGATTGTAACACAAACATTATTAATCAGATTGTAGAACAAGTATTATGAATTAGATTGTAGACCATATGTTAACTTGGGAATTTACTAATGTACGGGGGGTTAGCTAGTTTTTTGCTTGGGGGCAAATGGGATGAAACTTGTAAACGGGCAATGGGATCGGGGTGACGGATGGGGGGTGTACGCAAAGGAGGGTTGGGGGAGCCCTCGCCCACCAGCCGAACTACCCTGTGAACAGAACCCGTATAGAGCTTGGCAATAATAGGCGAACTAATGTAACGCGGTGGTAGCATAGTCAGGGCGAGATTGTCCTCTAAAGAGGACAAAGGAGGGATTGTAAGGTAAAACATCATGAGATGGGAATGTGTAGGGAGTTACCCTGTACAGGGCAGTAACAAGAAGGGGAGGTGTCCTTGTACTCCTGTTAGGTAAAACATCATGAGATGGGAATGTACAGGGCAGTAACAAGATGTGAATGCATCCTTGTACTTACAAGATAAGAGAGACATTGATGGATTGAGAGGCAGGAAGCTAGCAGGGAAAGGATAGCAACAGTTTTAGTCATTGGACAAGTAATGATATGATGATGTTCTAAGCACATATCCAAGGGTATAAAAAATCACCATTTTGCTGATAACGGCAGAATGCATTCTCCGGCTAACATGTTTAGTCGCAAGTGTTACAATCCGGTAATAAAGAACAAAGAACCCTGATTTCGACTCAGTCTGGTGTTTGTCTCACTCATTCATGAACAAAGCAGACCTAACAATAGGTAACAATTTTGCACCTCTTGTTGGGCCAAGGTGTAGATTCCTTTACACACATATTCTCGAAGCACTGTGTCACATAAGGCTTGGGTGCCCCAGTGGCTCTGTTGATGCAGGTGTTTTAAAATATTGCGAGTTATTTCTTTATTTAGAACAATTCTTCCATCTGGTGTTTTCCATGTTCCATCAGGTAACTGGCTTGCGCCCAGCTGATCCATGTTCTTTTCTTCCTTAGCAGTGAAAATGGGAGCTGTCTTTATGCCTTGCCTTATTGGGATTAAAGTCAGCAAACGGACTTCTTGTTGCATGGCTGCTCTTTTGGCTTCTTCATCAGCCAGTCTGTTTCCAATTGCTGTCGGGTTATCTCCCCTTTGATGGCTTGGTATGTAGACCACTGCTATTTCTTGGGGTAATGTTAAGGCTTCTAAAGTCAGAGTAATCATCTGTTCGTGTGCCAATTCCTTTCCTCTTGATGTAATTAGACCACGCTCCTTCCAGATCTTACCAAAGGTATGCACTACCCCGTATGCGTATTTGGAATCTGTGTAAATCCTTCCAATTTTCTTTGCCAGTATTCTGAGGGCTCTCTGCAAGGCATATAGTTCACAGGATTGTGCTGACCAGCTTCCGGGTAGTCTCGTGGATTCTACTACTTTCCAAGTATTTCCTTCTATTATAGCATACCCATTTCTTCTCATTCCGTCAACACATCTGGCGGAGCCGTCAATGTAGAATTCATATCCTTCTCCCAGCGGAGTATCGCAAAGGTCTTCTCGGGTCTTGGTCTGAAGATCTGTCAACTCGACACAGTCATGCTCCACCTCTTTCTCTGTTTCACTGCCGTATAAAAATTGAGCTGGGTTGCAGCTATTAATTTTTGCAAACTGTAAATCTTCTCCAACCATTAAAATGGTTTCATACTTTAATATGCGAGAATCAGTCAGTCATCGATGGGCAGTTTGTGTTAATAAAACACTCACAGAATGGGAGGTGTACACAGTCATCTTTCCTCCAAAAGTAAGTTTACGTGCTTCCTCTACCAACAGAGCAGCAGCCGCTACTCCCTGGATACACGTCGGCCATCCACGAGACACTGGGTCCATCATTTTGGAAAGGAAAGCTACTGGGTGTCGCTGACCGCCTTTTTCCTGTGTTAAAACTCCCACAGCTGTTCCTTGGTTATGAGTGACAAATAGCTGGAAGGGCTGTTTTAAAGAGGGCAGAGTGAGCACTGGGGCTCGTGTTAGGCGATGTTTCAAGTCCTCGAACCATCCCTCCTCCTCCTGGGTCCATTTCAATGGATAGTCATTTTCATTTGTCAGTTTATCATACATAAACTTCACCAAAGCTGAGTAGTCCTCTATCCATAACCTACAGTATCCTAAGAGTCCCAGGAATTGTCTTATTTCCTTCTTATTACGGGGTAAAGGCATTCTAGTGATTCCCGCAATTCGTTCAGGGGTAATCCGTTTCTGTCCTTTACTTATCTGGTGTCCCAGATATATCACAGTTTTCTCAACAAACTGTAACTTGTTTCTGGACACTCGTAGACCCTTTTTCCCCAGATAATTCAAGAGTCTAATGGTCTCTCTCCTCATTTCTTGTTCCTTGGGTCCTGATAATAGTAAATCATCCACATACTGCATTAGTTGGGAATCATCAGATTGTGGATAGTCCATCAGGATTTGTTCTAGCATTTGTCCAAACAGGTTTGGAGATTCAGTGAACCCTTGGGGCAATACAGTCCACCGAAACTGTGTCCGTCTACCTGTCCATGGATTTTCCCATTCAAACGCAAACATATCTCTACTTTCCTCTTCTAACGGACAAGTCCAGAAGGCATCCTTCAAGTCGATAACACTAAACCACTCATGGTCTGGGGGAATCCGACTCATAATAGTATAGGGATTAGGCACCACTGGGTGGCGGGTCTGAACAATAGCATTCAAACTTCTTAGATCCTGAACTAGGCGATAGGATCCATCTGACTTTTTTACTGGGAGTATAGGGGTGTTATAAGGTGACATGCATTCTTCTAATAGTCCGTCTCGTATTAAAGTCTCAATTACCGGTTGTAGCCCTTTTCTCCCTTCCAAAGAAATAGGATACTGACGTTTCCTTACCGGCTGATGACCTGGTATTAATGTGACATGTAAAGGTGGGATGTCCAGACCTCCTCGATTTCCCTCCTTATACCAGACTCTCTCGTCAATCTGCCGTTCATCCTCTTCCTTTAAAGCGCAGAGGTGGACTCGCACTTCTCCGTCCACAGGGAGAGCACCCAAACCTAGGAGAGCCTGTAAGTCCCTTCCTAGGAGGTTAAATCCAGCTGAAGGTAATAACAAGAGGTCTTGTACCCCTTCTCTTTCTTCCAGTTTCACTGTTACTTGGGGAATTATTGATACCATTCTGGGAGCCCCTTCTATCCCAGAAATTGTCAAATTACTTTTTATAGGTTCAGTTCCGATTGGCACAGTTATTACACTACTTCGTTCCGCTCCTGTGTCCACCATAAACACCACCTCTTCTCCCTTGGGACCAATTTTTAGTTTTACCAGGGGTTCCCTCTTATATTTGGTCCCTAACATTTGGAACCCCTGACACCCCTAATCTTCTTCCATAAGTTCGAGGGCACGCAATTCCCTCTTGTATCGGGGGCATTCCCTCTTAAAGTGTCCTTCCTCATTGCAGTAATAGCACTTAACGAACCTCCGGGGTCTTCCCTCTCTTGGATATTTTGGATTGTTTAGAGGAAGGTTTTGTTTTCTTTCCCCTCTGGATTCAGCATTCATCTGTCGGATAGTCTGTACCATAACCTTTGTCGCCTTCTTTTGATCTTCTTCTTCTCTCTGCACATATACTTTTTGTGCCTTTTTTAACAGTTCACTTAGGGGTTTTTCACTCCAGTCCTCCTCCTTTTCCAGTTTCTTTCTAATGTCTTGCCATGATTTGGAAACAAATTCAATTCGAATAAGCTGTTCACCCATTGGTGTACTAGGGTCCACACCAGCATACTGTTGGACATTCTTTCTCACCCTCTCCAAAAAATCAGTAGGGGACTCGTCTTTCCCCTGGTGGTTCCCAAATGCCTTGGTAAAATTGTGACCCTTTGGCACAGCCTCCCGTATCCCTTTAATTGTCCACTCTCTATATTGTCTCATACTTGCCAATCCCTCGGGTGTTCGTTTGTCCCACCTGGGTTCATTTAAGGGATATTTTTGTTCATGGGGTCTAGGGTCCCCAGGTTGTTCATATTCCCACATGAGGAGGGCAGCCCGTCGAATCATCTGCCTCTCCTGGGGTGAAAATAATGTTCCCATTATTGCCTGCATCTCTTCCCACGTATATATGTTTGGTCCCAAGAATTGGTCAAGCTGTTCAGCCAGTCCTATAGGATCTTCCAATAACTTTTTCATTTCTTTCTTAAATCCCCGCACCTCTGTACTAGTTAGGGGAACATTCACATATCCCGTTCCCCCTCCCGGTCCTCCCATAGGAACTTCTCTCAGGGGATTTAGGTTTATTGAAAACTTTGATGGTCCTGGACCAGTCTGGGATCTTGTCCAGGGTCGGTTTACCGGTGGAAGTTTAGGGTCCGACTCCCTTAATTCATCCTTTTTATCCCGGCCCCCTTGGGGGCAATCAGATTCATCACCTTTCCCCTCCGGTAATAAGCTTTCCTCGGGCGCAGTAGGCACCGGGGGAATATAAGGAGGGGGAAGGTTGTCCAGAGGTTCCCATTTCTTTTCTCCTGCTACCCTCAATTTAAAACATTCTGTTAAGGATCCTGGCCAGGGAACCCAACAAAATGCATATGCTGACTCTTCTTGATTCACCTTTGGTCTCGAATTTACATATATGTTTAATGCTTGTCTAACCCAATCCTCATCAGATCCAAATTTCGGCCACCAGACCGAGGAACCTTTAATAGGTTGTTTTGACCAAAGGAGACAATATTGGACCATCTTTTTCTTGTTTTTGTCCCGATATCTTTTACTATCCCAATTTTCAAACATTCTCCCCAAAGGGCTGTCAAGGGGTACTCCCAGGAATTGTCCAGAATTTTCAGACGAGCACTTAGATTTTGATCCTCCCATTTTCCCACCTAGATCTGTTTATCGTTGCTGAGGACCCTCTCGCTCTGGACCCTACTCCCTTCCTCTCAGACGCCTCGTCGGAGGTGCTGTCCCTCCTTCGGTTACCGCTGAGGTTTTCCTGGGGTTGACCCCTCTCTTCTCGGCACTTCGTCGGAGGTGCTGTCCCTCCTTCGGTTACCGCCGAGGTTTCCCTGGGGTCTATCCTAGAGTCCCGCGACAGGGTCCTCACACAACGACAAAAGATGTATACTTAATCTATTCCGTTAGGTTTTTATCCAAACAGGTGTATCCCGTTACACCTGTTACCCAATTCCCCACACCACAATCGTAAGTCGTCACTTACCGGTGTCTTCCCGGGGATTGAACCGTCACCCTTCTCCTCTCCGTCTTGTCGTGTCACCCTGTCCGGATACCACTCGCTCAAGCCGCCCGAAGCGACGAGCAAGGGACTAGGAGCCGCTGAACTCAGCGGGGTGCACCGCCTCCGATGTCCCTCTTCTCGCCTCCCCTCACGGCCGGAGTGTAGATCCCGGACGAGCCCCCATTTGTCAGAAATAAAACTTCTCACACATGAGTCTCTTTAAAACTGACACGACAAGCTTTATTTACAAGTCTGCAGAGTTGGACTCAACTGGTTTCTCACCAGTTAAGCCCCGATACATACAGTGCATTGATTTTTATACCTTTATTATTTGCCCTTCCCCTTCTTATTAATACTGTTTTAATTGGTTAGTATTACAAAAACATTCTAAGTATAACTGCATTATTAATTATCACGTTCGTTACGTACGCTGTGAACTCTACATTCACTGAATTCTGTTTCTCACACTTCTTATCAATCCTTTGTCTCCTGCATGTCTCTCACTATGACCATGAAAAGATAGGTTTAAAAAAACATATTCAGCAGCTCCTTCTGTCCTTGACTGCTAGTAAACTCTCTGTCCGTTCTGGCTTCCCTGTTTATGATTAATCATCACATTTTAACTTAAGTCTTTTTTTAACCTAAATTCTCTATATCACAACTTCCTGGGCAACCGTTTCTCCATCTTCTTGTTTTGTTTTGCTAAACAAATGGCATTGAAATATAGCATTCGGTGTCACCACATAGTGTGCAATCAATGCATCTATGGCTTTCTGTTCCGCCGTACTGCTATCGAGAAATAGGCCACGACTGTCGGTGTAGGCTTCAAATTCTTCCAGCCATGCCTTCCACTTCACACTCTCAGTGCTTGCATCACCCGTCGGGTCAAAATGAGGAACACCTCGAAGTGCTAGAAATTCAGCTCCTGTGTCTGCCATGAAGAAAACCTTCCAGCTCAAAGCCACCGATTCAAAATCCAAAATGTTTATCACATTTAAAATCCAAAATGTATATCCTCGTCGCCAATGTCACATTTGTGGCCCGAAATGTGAAATTAATAACAACATCACCACATGCTTTACCAGTTGAACATCTTGCTGTCTTTATTTTCCTGCTTCCCTTATTTCATAATCCTGCACCTTCCACCTCCAGTGCATACCATCTGACTTCCAGTCAGGTTAATACATATCATGCATATTCATTATCATGACCTCCATGTCCTCTCCTTTCACCCACAAAAACCTTCCGCACCCTCCACGTCCTCTCCTCATCCACAGAAACCTCCCACACACTCCACGTCCTCTCCTTTCACCCACAGAAACCTTCTGCACCCTCCACATCATCTCCCCACCCACAGAAACCTTCCACGCCATCCCTAATACCTCCAAGTCCTGTCCCAATGGTCTTGTCCCACCATCAGCTGTTGGAAAATCAAATGGGAACTGCTGTAAACTTCTACCTCGTGTTAAAACTGGGTACTGCATGAAGTCGTATTCAGGACCAATGCTACCATCTGCTGTCTGAACCGGGGAACTGCAAGAGCGAATCCATTCTTCACACCTTTTAAATGAATGTTATAGCAAAACGTTATTCAAGGGCTCTATATTCGGGCGTCATTCCTTGGTGTTGGAGAATGAGGGGAGATTTGATGAAGGTTCACTGCATTGAGGGAAATTGACAAGAGAAATGAAAACAGGTTTTATTTCCAGATGTAGGGGGTCGTTCGCAGGTGTTTCTGAATCTGAGTCTTGTGGCACCTGTCCCTCTAGGGTGAAGGTATCAGTGAGAACAGTGGGTGCTGGGTGGTGTGGATCCTTGATGATTGCTGCTGCTTTCTGTTAGCAATGTTCCCTTCAAATTTTTCTCTATCTTGGGTAGGGTTTTGCCTGTAATGTCCACAAAATTTTGGAGGGCTTGTGCTCAGGGAGTATGGGTCTAAATTGGCTGAATGGGAGGTGATGGTGGGAGGAGATGACTGGAGGCCTGTGACCAGTGGTGTGCCTTGGATAGGTGCTGAGACCATAGTTGTCTACATCAACGACCGGGATTAGCATGCTGAGGACTCAAAGATTGGAGGCTCTGTGGACAACAAGGAAAGCTTGCAGAGACCTCTGGAAAAATTGGTAAGAAAGTGGCAGATGGAATTTAATGCAGAAAAGTGTGAGGGGTGACCCCCTCGATAGAACATGCACAGTCAATGGATGGGCACTGAGGGGTGCAGAGGAACAAAGGGATCTGGGAATACAGCGACTGAATTCTCAGGAAGTGGTGTCATGGATAGACAAGGTTGTCAAGAAACCTTTTGGCATTTTTCCCTTCATCGATGAAAGTATCGAGTACAGGAGCTGGGATGTTAGGGTGAGATTGTATATGACATTAGTGAGGCCAAATTTGGAGTATTGTGTGCAGTTCTGATTGCCAAACTGCAGGAAGGATATCGGTAAGATGGAAAAGAGGGCAGAGAAGGTTGACTAGGATGGTGCTGTCTTCAGGAGTTGATTTACAGGGAAAGATTAAACAGGTAAGGACTTGGTGGAGAAGAATGAGGGAAGATTTGATGACGGTTTACAAAATTGAGGGGAGATTTGATGGAGGTTTACAAAATGGAGGGGAGATTTGAAGGAGGTTTACAAAATGGAGGGGAGATTTGAAGGAGGTTTACAAAATGGAGGGGAGATTTGATGGAGGTTTACAAAATTGAGGGGAGATTTGATGGAGGTTTACAAAATTGAGGGGAGATTTGATGGAGGTTAACAAAATTGAGGGGAGATATGATGGAGGTTTACAAAATTGAGTAGAATGGGCAGTATAAATGCTAAGGCTTTTTCCACTTAGATCAGGAGAGATGATACAATTTACCAATAATGTTAATAGGATGTGAGTGTCTTTCCCCATATTCAATACTTTTTCTAAGTCTTTTCCATGCAGAATTCCCCAAAAATTGTTTTGGAAAGGTAAAATGGCAAGGGTGCCATTGCAGAAACTGACTTGGAAATGTGCTTTAGGAGGGCTGCAAGTTTCACAATTATGATGAGTTGGCACAATTGAAATGTATTAATAGGATGTTTGAAGTGGGTTAACCTTTGGTTTAACTTTGCAGAGTTGACAATGCTCCGGTATGGTTCTGTCCTGTAAAATATTTTTGCAGGGCTTTCAACAAAGAAGCTCCCCTCAAGAACAGGTAAGGATGTGCTTGTGTTAAAAATGTAAATACACCAAAAATTTTTTGCAAGATCTGTGTCTTGTTGATCGTGTTTTGAAACCCCAAGTGTTTCTCACCAATAATGGTGATGGCTTTTAAAACTAATCACAGCACCCCAAATGCCATCCTATTTGGGAGAATGTGTGCGATGTTCAAAAAGCATAAACACAAAGGGAGTGAGGTTCAGAGAAGCTCTGTCCAATCTCCTGCTGCAAAAAATGTGTGCGCAAGGTCAGAAAGGCCCCCCAAAAACAAGCATGTTGCAAAATTGACGGAATGGATGGTTTCAGTCACAAAATACTGAATCGAGCATGTGGCAATAACTGCATGAGATCTTCAAAATAAAATCTGAGGCAACGCTTGGAAAGCGCAGAGAAAACCAGGTTGCTTATTGCAGAACATAGACACAGAGTTGAAACAATACAAGGAGAAATTAGCTATTTTGCAAAACGTGAATGTAATGTTTTCAAGACCAACTTTCACATGGTGAGTTTGGGGTTTCAAAAAAATCCAAGGCCGGCAGCTGTCAGTTGTGTGTATGTTTTAAAAAATACAGCCATGCCTGTGATTTGCTTGAAGTGTGTCGTTTAATGTTTAAAGAAAAGCAATGATGGGTTTTTGCAAAATGTGCAGATGTAATCTTGGTCTAATCTTGTTATCGGTGTTGGTGTTTCTATTTAAAAAAAATTCTATCTATCTATTTGCAGGGATTCTGCCCTCCCTCCATGGAATGTGATCCTGACCAAGAACGTCCATCCTCCATGGAATGAGATCCTGTCCAAGAACGTCTCCCCTCCATGGAATGAAATCCTGCTGTATAAAGGTTGCAGGAAAGATTTCAAGCAGAGCACATAATGGGAAGGTGAAAAGAGGCATTGGGAGTATGGAGAGTCCCAATGCATTTTATACCCTCATGGAAAACCAAAGGGAATGGGACCACTCAAGGACAGTTTGAAATTTAAAATTTACACATAGAGGACAGTAACAGGCTGTGCTCCCAAATCCCCCATTGAACTGTCAAACCCCGGATGTTTTGAGGCATGTGAGGCAAGGAGAGGAAACCCAGAGACACAAGGAGAAGGTGCAAACTCCTTACGGACAGTGCCAGATTTGAACCCCGGTCACTGAGGCTGTGATAGTGTTGTTTGGAGTCTGAGGACATGGTTGTGGTACTGACTGGGTGTTTTCCATCAGTATTTACTAAAAAGGACATGGTGGATATTTGAGCAAGTTCATGGGTCCAGGTGTTTTGAGAGGAGTCTGAGCCCTTCATCAGGAGTGCAGGATAACAAGCAAACACCTGCATAAAAGGATAGGGGAGAGGAAGAGACAAAAAGTTAAGGGGTCACAGATGAACACAGGAGGGAGGGTAGAAGAGAAAAATGAGGGAAAAGAGGTCAGGGAAGCATAGCTTTGATAGAATGAAGGGAAGGGGACATGAGAGGAAAGGAGACAGGTGGGGAAATAGAGACCAGAGGACTGATATTACCAGAAATTTGGAGGTCGATGTTGTCTGGTTAGAGACTTCCAAGATGGAATTTGTGCTTGGCCTCAATTTGGCAGTGCATGAGGCCATGGACAAGCATGTTGTGTGGGAATGGGATTTGCAATTAAAATGATCTTCCCCTGGGAGATCCTGCTGTGGGAGCCATCAGAGTGAAGGTGGCCAATGAAATAACCATATAACCACTTACAGCACAGAACAGGCCAGTTCGGCCCTACTAGTCCATGCCGTAACAAATCCCCACCCTCCTTGTCCCACTGACCAGCACCCGGTCCATTCCCCTCCAGTCCTCTCCTCCTCTATCCTTAAATGTAACCAATGATCCCGCCTCAACCACATCTGCCGGAAGCTCATTCCACATCCCTACCACCCTTTGCGTAAAGAAATTTCCCCTCGTGTTCCCCTTATAATTTTTCCCCTTCGATCTGAAACCATGCCCTCTAGTTTGAATCTCCACCACTCTTAATTGAAAAAGCCTATCCACATTTACTCTGTCTGTCCCTTTTAAAATCTTAAGCACCTCTGTCAAGTCCCCCATCAATCTTCTACGCTCCAGAGAAAAAAGCCCTAGTCTGCACAACCTTTCCCTGTAACTCAAACCTTGAAATCCTGTTCAACATTCTCGTGAACCTTCTCTGCACTCTCTCTATTTTGTTTATATCTTTCCAATAATTTGGTGACCAAAACTGTACACACTACTCCAAATTTGGCCTCACCAATGCCTTGTACAATTTCATCATAACCTCCCTACTCTTGAATTCAATACTCCGATTTATGAAGGCCAACATTCCAAATGCCTTCTTCACCACACCATCTACCTGAGTATCAGCCTTGAGGGGACTATTTACCATCACTCCTAAATCCCTTTGTTGCTCCGCACATCTCAATAGCCTACCATTTAATTTAGATAATGTAACACCTCACACTTATCTGTATTAAATTCCATCAGCCATTTCTCAGCCCACACCTCCAAATCACCTTTTAATCTATGGTAATCTTCCTCATTGTCCACAACACCACCGATTTTTGTATCATCCGCAAACTTGCTTATCCAATTCTCCATCCCAACTTCCAGATCGTTAATAGAAATAACAAGGAATAGTGGACCCAGGACCGATCCCTGAGGAACTCCACTAGTCACCGGCCTCCAATTGGACAAACAATTTTCTACCACTACTCTCTGACACCTCCCATCCAACCATTGCTGAATCCATTTCACTACCTCCTTATTTTTCCTAATGCTTCCACCCTTTTTCCTAACCTCCTGTGGGGAACTTTGTCAAAAGCTTTACTAAAGTCTGAATAGACAACATCCACAGCTTTCCCTTCATCAACCTTTTTTGTCACCCCCTCAAAAAACTCAATCAGGTTTGTCAAGCATGATCTACCCCTGACAAAACCATGCTGATTACTCCCTAGCAATCCCTGTACCTCCAAATAATTGTAAATACCATCCCTCAGAACACTTTCCATCAACTTGCCCACCACAGACGTCAGACGCATGGGCCTATAATTCCCAGGTTTACATTTGGACCCTTTCTTAAACAGCGGAACCACATGCGCCACCCTCCAATCCTTTGGCACTACCCCCGTGGCCAGTGACATCCTAAATATCTCTGTTAATGGCCCCACTATCTGTCCACAAGCCTCCCTGAGTGTCCTTGGGAATATTTTGTCCTGTCCCGGAGATTTATCCACCTTTATCTTTTTCCACACAGCCATCACTACCTCCTCGGTTATCCTTATATGCTTCATGACCTCCCCACTATTTTTCTTTATTTCAACTGGTTCAATATTTTTTTCCCTAGTGAATACCGAGGCAAAGAAATCATTCAAAATTTTCCCCATTTCCTCTGACTTCTCACTCAGCCTACCCTCGCTATCTACAAGGGGTCCAATTTTATCCCTCACTAATCTTTTACTTTTAATGTACCTATAGAAACCCTTTGGATTTATTTTTACTCTTTCAGCCAAAGCCTCTTCATGCCTTTTTTTGGCCTTTCTAATTTCTTTCTTAAGATTCCTTCTACACTCCTTGTAGTCCTCCTTCAAATTCTCAGCTCCCTGCTCTTTATACCTCTTGTACACCTCCCTTTTTCTCCTAACCAAATTTCCAATATTCCTCGAAAACCAAGCCTCCCTATGACTTCCAGCCTTTCCTTTGATCCTCACTGGGACATATCTACTCTGTACCCTCAAAATTTCTTTTTTGAATATCCTCCATTTTTCATTTACATCCTTACCTGAAAATATCCTGTCCCACTCAATACTCCCCAGATCCCTTCTTATTCCTTCGAAATTTGCTCTTCTCCAATCCAGAACCTCAACTTTAGGCCCCTCCTTGCTCTTCCCTGAAACTACCCGAAAACTAACAGTTATGATCACTAGACCCAATTTGTTCTCCACCATTAATGTCTGATATCTGACCTAGCTCATTCCCTAACAGGAGATCCAGTATTACACCGTCCCAGTCGGTTCTTCTACTAATTGATTTAGAAAACAATCTTAAACACATATAACAAACTCTAGCCCATCCAGCCCTCTAACTGTATGGGTATCCAAATCAATGTGAGGGAAGTTAAAATCTCCCATGATCACTACCTTATGATTCTCACACATAAAATGTTATCTCCCTACAAATTTGTTCCTCTAATTTTTTTGGCCCATTTGGGGGTCTGTAATACATCCCTATTAGCACCCTCATGCCTCATTCACCCCTCAATCCCACCCAAACAGCTTCACTGGATGATCCCTCCATACCATCCTTCCACCTCACGGCAGTAATGTCCTCCTTAACAGGCAGAGCAACTCCTCCCCCTTTTTTTTACCCCTTGATCTATCACCTCTAAAACAAATGTATCCTGGAATATTAAGTTGCCAGTCCTGCCCCTCCTGTAGCCAGGTCTCACTAATTGCCACAATATCATGACCCCCCAAGTATCTGTCCATACTCTAAGCTCATCTACCTTGTTCACTATGCTTCTTGCATTAAAATATATGCATTTCCAGAGAATGACCCTCTCCTATATTCTCTTGTCTACCTTTTACCCTAATCTCCATCCTATCTTTTATCGTTATTATTCCTATCCAGGTGGCCATGCTCCCTTGACACTGCTCTCACATTCTGTTCCCCACCCCCATGCCAAACTAGTTTAAACCTTCCCCCACAGCTCTAGCAAATCTGCTTGCTAGCACATTGGTTCCCCTCCAGTTCAAGTGGAGTCCGTCCCTTTTGTACAGGTCCGACCTTCCCCGGAAGAGATCCCAATGATCCAGAAATCTTACCCCTTGCCCCCTGCACTATCTCTTTAGCCACGCATTCATCCTCCATATCCTCCTATTTCTACCCTCACTAGGCGCGTGGCACCAGCAGCAATCCAGAGATTACTACCTTGGAGGTCCTGTTTTTTTAACTTCCAACCTAATTCCACATCATCCTGTTTCAGGACCTCATCCTCACTTCTAACTAAGTCATTGGTCCCCACATCGACCACGACTTCTGGCTGTTCTCCTTCCCCTTGCAGAATGCCATGAACTCGATCAGAGATATCCCTGGCACCAGGGAGGCAACAGACCAACCTGGATCCCCGATCTCGTCCCACAAATCTTCTATCTGTCCTTCTGACTAATGAGTCCCCAACTACAAGTATCCTATTCTTATCCCTCCTTCCCTTCTGAACCTCAGGGGCAGCCCCTGTGCCAGAGACCTGACCCCCAAGTCCCCACTCCTTCACTGGGCCAATCACTCACTGCGCCGCTCCTCGCTGGACGCTCCCTCCCTTTCTACTCCTTTTATTAGCCCTTACCAATTAACCCCAATTAACTCCTGGCTCCTCCTCCTCTCACACGACACCAGGTGCTGACTCACTGCCTCCTCCGACCCCGAGTATGACCTTTCTAAGTCCGAGCCCCGGTAAGTCCAGCTATTTATTCTACTCACCTCTCTGATGCTGTCTCCTCCTCTTTTTCCAGTCTGCATCCAATCTCCCCAGCGTAGAGGAGGCCACGTCAGGATCACCAGATCCAGTGGAGGCTCCTATGGGTTCATCAATGAAGTGTTGCTTCACAGGGTCAGGTTCTAAAGGAACAGATGATGGGTAGGAATGAGCAAATCACTGATGGAGCAATCACAACAGAAAGGAAAGAGGTGTCTGGTGGCAGGAGTTGTGGAAAATATATGGGATTGGAGGTAAGGACCAGGAGAATTCTGACCTTGTTATATTGAGGGGGGGGGTGGGGGAGGAGGGGCAGGGCTGGGAATAGAGATGTGGGCGAGGGCATTAGGCCAGCTATCCTGGACCAGATGGGCCATACAAGCACATATGTGAGCTGAATTCATCACCTCACAAACACTGTCACTTGCCTAACTAGTCTACTGTCCAGCAGCATCCCATTCCGGGAGCTGCTCAAGCTATTACTATTCTATGATCCAAAAACATTCTGATCAGTGTCTGGTCCCAAGTGTGTTGGATAAAAAATTTGTACCTAGATTATGCTGATTTCAAATTTTAGCAAAACAATGACACACTCCAACTAGAAAGGACTATGGACCAGGGGTGGGGTGGGGGCGGAATGGTGGAAGAAGGGTGGTGGCAGTGCTGGATATGGGGTGATGCAGCAAAGATGCTGGGGGCACAAGATGTGGGTTGCAGGAGAAATGAGTGCAGGAGCTGGGCTGTCATGGTAAGGTTGTGTAAGACATTGATGAGGCCAAATTTGGAGTAGTGTGTGCAGTTCTGGTCACCAAACCACAAGAATGATATCAGAAAGATTGAAAGCTTGCGGAGAGGATTGACTAGGATGTTGCCGTGTCTTCAGGAGTTGAGTTATAGGGAAAGATTAAACCAGTTAGGACTTGATTCCTTGGATCAAAGAGGAATGAGGAGAGATATGATCAAGCTTTGCAAAATTATGAGTGATCGACACAGAAAATGCGAACGGGCTCTTACCACTTTGATGAGGAGAGATAAATACAAGAGGACATGACTTTAGAGTGAAAGGTGGAAAGGTTGAGGGGCAACTTCTTCACTCAATGAGTTGTGGGAGTGTGGAATGAGTTGGCATCTGATGTGGTGGGCGTAGGCTCAGTTTTCAGTTTGAAGAATAAATTGGATAGATACAGGGTTGGAGAGTCTGGAGAGATATGGACTGGGTGTAGGTCAGTGGGACTAGTGGTCTGATGTCTTCAGCACAGACTAGAAGGGGCGAATGGGGTGTTGTCAGTATTTTTTTATGGTTCTAATTAATGCCATGACATTTTGCCCAGTAACTTTACATGCACACAAACAGACGCCAGACTGAATTTTCACATTTAAACATACAGCAGATTAATTGGCCCAAAAGAGCTCACACCACACAAATACGCCCATTAACCAGACGCCCTGACACACCCTCCCCCCACCACACACCCCCCAACCCCCACACAATTTGAAGAGTGGTGAAAAACAATGTTGGCATGGGGTGAACAACAAACCCCTTGCAGACGGGGCCAGATTTGAACCAGGGTCACTAACGTGACATGACCATTGGACCTCCTGTGGCAAAAATATTCCCAAGCCATCACCCCAAACTAATGCTCCGAGGCACTAGGAGAGCAAAAAGCTCAAATTAAACTCAATTGTGCATTGGAGAAATTTGACCTGCTGTACAACCATCAGGAACAAAGCAAACCTTAGTTGGTCTTGTTGAAGTATTCAGCTATCATAGACCACAAAAGGCTTTCAAACCAGCAGTCAATGGACAAGTTTCCAAAACAGTGGAAAAGATTCCTCCGACACTCCCCGAGCTGGAAGCATCAGTTCCTGTTTTGAACCCATGAATTCCTATCAACTGATAAACAATTTTGATGTTGTCTTGACCACAATGACAAAGGTTGGAGCCAGCCCTTGTTTCAATGACCAGCAATATTCAGCTATGATACCTCACACCTGAAGGATCAGCCAATTAACTGTTGGCCAGATTCCAGCTCAGGCCTGGCTCCTGTCTCCATCAAGGTGGCCAACAGCGAGAGAGCATCAATTCAGGGGCTGTTAATCAGGTGACAGAAATTCATGGGTTTAAAGCAGGTGAGTTTCTCTTCTTTCCCTTCCCCCCGCCCTCCCCTCCAGTAACCTGAAGCCTTTGGGCTGAGATGATGCTACCATCAAAGGAAGGTAGGAAGCCTGGTTTTACTGTGGCTGTTTTTCCTAGGGTTGTTCTCTGAGTTGTTGGGGTGAAAGGAATCTGGTGTTTGTGGAAGCCATTGTTTGTGGGCAGTTTGCAAACTGTTGCTTTCCATGTGGCTCATGGCAATGAAGCCGGAGAAATGCGTTGGTTTAATATGTGTGGTTTATGCTGCCTGCAACTTGAGCTCTTGTCTTGGGATGATGGTTTTGGAATGTTTGTACCTGATTGCATCTGAGATTTGGCTCTGAAGTGTGGGCTGCTGATGGATGTAGGTGGGCAAGGGCTGGGTTTGGGGACTGCATGGGAAATGGGGAATTCTCTTTTGCTCTTGACTGAAAGAAGCACTTCATTTAACTCAGCTGATGTGACTCTGTCTGCCTCGTGCCTCGACGAAGTGGTTTGCTTACCAGAATGTTCTTCAAGTAAGAGTGACCCAGGTTCAAATCTGTCAACGAATCAATGACCTTGTTCAACCTTCCTCCATTCCTGTTCTCGAAGGCCACCAATTTGTGCCACGCATTCACGGGCTTTGGTTTCAATGTTCTCGACACTCAGATAAATGCCTTCCCACTCCTCTCCCTGTGGAATTTTTTATCTCTTCCACTTCCCTATCTGCTCTAGCTCTATGATTCCCTTCAGCACCCAGAAGCACCACCAGCAGACCTTCCCTCACAGATAGTCCTTCCCCGTCCAGCTCAGATGTGAACTGTTCTGTCAGAACAAGTCCCCATTTCCATGGAAGTTTGCCTTGTGATCCGGAAACACAAAGCCCTCCCTCCCTCCAGCATCATGTCTTCAGCCACATCTTAAGCTTCATTGTCTTCCTATTTTTATCCTCACCAGCACGTGGCCCAGGTAACGATTCTGAGATCACACCCCTCGGTTGTGCCCTTCCCCTTCGCACTTAACTCCCTCATCTCTCGTGGCAGGATCTCGTCACCTTTCCTACCCATGGACCATGACATCTGTCTGCTCATCCTCCTTCCTGAGAATGGTGTGAACTCTACCCAAGAAACACCACAGCAAAGAAAAGAGACGCTTCGGCCCTTCTCGTCCATGGTGAAATATCATTCTGCCAGTCTCATCGACCTGCATCCAGTCCATAACCCTCCTGACTTCCAAGACCCATGGATCTCTGCGATTTGTTCTTAAACGTTAGTTTCAATGTTAAATAATAGACCATTGAGCAATGTCGTCGAACAAAGGGATTGAGAATCTGTGGTACAGAAGTGCCTGATAGTGGAGTCACATGTAGAGATAGGGTGGCTTTCAGAAATGAGAGGATTGAGTGCAGGAGTTGGGAGGCCACGATGAAGTTGGACAAGGCCTGGGTGAGGCCAACTTGGGAACGTTGTGTGCCGTTTGGGTGGCCGGAGGAGAGGAAGGATAGGAATGAGACAGCGCGTCGAGGAGAGGGACAAGAAGGTGGTCTGGCTTTCGGGGTTTGAGTTCCAGGGGAAGGTTGGACAGGCTGGGACTTTATTCCCTGGAGCGTAGAAGATTGAGGAAGATTTGAAAATTGTGAGGGGGGACGGATCGTGTCCATGGGGACAGGCTGTTTCCAAGGAGAGTGGGAGAGATTCAAAGAGGAGGACATGGATTGAGATTGAAGGGGGATTTTCTTCCCTCAGAGGGGGGTGGGAGCGTGGAATGAGCTTTGGGCCAAGGTGGTGGAGGTGGGATTGACTGGACTCTTGGGGGGGAATGTGGGGCAGGTCCTGGTGTGGAAATGTGCAGCCTGAAGGGGAGATGGACTGGAGGCCCGAAGCAGCTCTCGGCCCCTTCCCCAGTGGGACTGGGCTGGCGAAGAGATCCCGTGGAGGGGTGGCTTAAGCTCTCGCGAGAGCGACCGCTGGGGGCCGCCATGTTGTTGATCTTTCCCGCCTTTGGAGCAGTTGGTCGCGAGCGGGAGAGGTTCGTGTCGGTGCTTCAGGGGCGGGAATCGGGGCATTTTGGGAGCGAGACCAGGGAGGAGGGAGTTTCCACGGGTCGCCCTTTGGGTCTGGGGCGGCCGGAGCTCGGAGGGGAACGGGCGGGGAGATGGTTGTGAGGTGGGGCCGGGGAACCGTGAGGGAGTTTGTGTCGGGGTGACAATAGGGTGTGTGGTAGTCGGGGCCCGTGAGGCTGACGGGGGGGTCGGGGGCGGCGAGGTTGAGGGGGGGGTCGGGGCCCGCGAGCCTGAGGTGGGGGGGCGGGGGCCGCGAGCCTGAGGTGGGGGGGTCGGGGGCCGCGAGCCTGAGGGGGGGGTCGGGGGCCGCGCGAGGCTGAGGGGGGGGTGGGGGGCCGGGCGAGGCTGAGGGGGGGGGTGGGGGGCCGGGCGAAGCTGAGGGGGGGGGTGGGGGGCCGGGCGAGGCTGAGCCCAGTCAGGGTGAGGGGGTCCGTCAGGGTGAGGAGGGGGACCGTCAGGGTGAGGAGGGGGACCGTCAGGGTGAGGAGGGGGACCGTCAGGGTGAGGAGGGGGACCGTCAGGGTGAGGAGGGGGACCGTCAGGGTGAGGAGGGGGACCGTCAGGGTGAGGAGGGGGACCGTCAGGGTGAGGAGGGGGACCGTCAGGGTGAGGAGGGGGACCGTCAGGGTGAGGAGGGGCCCCCCGCGACCCATGGATGGGAATGAGGTGGTCGGGGCCAATAATAGAAATGTTCCACTTTTCCACAGGACTGACTGTTCCTCGACGAGATGCGGCAGTGATGTTCCCCCCACCCCGTCCAGCGCCAGGATTCCAGGCATGGGGGTCGATGAGGGATCAGGAATGCTATGAGGGCGGTCAATGGACTGACCCGTTTGGGGACCCCTGACCTCAACCATCAAGTGTTTCTAAAAGGAATGGATGGAGGTCTGGCAGAGGATGAGGTTTCTCTACATTTTAGGGAGGCATTTGAAAGGCTCCACAGACTCAGTCTTAAGGCTTGGGATCTATGGATGTGTGGATTCAGAAATGGCTTAACTGCAGAAAGCATTTGGATGTGGGCATGGATGGGAGTGGCATGAAGGGATATGAAATGGGTGCTGGTCAGTGGGACGAGAATATCAGTTCACCACAGACTGGAAGGTTTCTGTGCTGGAATGAGATGTCATTAACAATGACACCGACAGCCCAATCCTCTTTCTGCCAGTTCCACTGCAGACATGGGAAGATGATCCTGTTTAAAATAATCCTAATACCCCTGGGTGCGGACCCGCCGAAGCCACAGTTTAGTTCCTGCATCTCAGATGGTGAAGTGTACAGATTTTTCTTTACATTGTAAAACAATTTGAAAAGTGCATTAACATATATTGTAATGTTGAATTCAAAAGGAAAAACTAATGGAAAAATCTTAATTCAAACCCCAAGCACTAAGCAAGGTTCAAAAAGAAACACACAGGAATAAAGTGCCAACATCCTGGAGATGGATTTCACGGTGACTAAGGACCAGATTTGTTCTTGTCTCTTGCCGTGCACACACAAAGATGAGAGCAGTGTTTGAGATGCTCCAGGCTCCGTGTTACATCATGTACCCAGCCAGAAAGAATTCCGATCCATATCCCCATCTTTTTATTCCTCGGGCTGACGGCAAGGTTCAGACTGAAATAGCATAGCAGAGGATGAGAATCCAGGCAAAAGGACAGAAGCCCAGACCAAAGCAACAATTGGAGCAGAAGGATTTAGTTCCACCGGTAGAGAGAGAGGCAGAGTGGAAGGACACTGTCAGAATGCCCATAGGATTTAACCTGTTTAAAAACAGGTGGCACAAATCTGTGCAGAGGGCACAATTTAAAAGCGATTCCAGATGTTTGATTGGGAAGCGGCAGGAATTCAGCCCATCAGAATGAAGTAAATGCAATATCCAGAGAGAAACCTTGGGCTTTTCTCTGGAGTGATGGAGGAAGCTCATGGAGTGAATGGATTTGTGGCAGAGCTTGGTGGAGGAGCAGGCACTGCTGAGGAAACCCAAGGCTGCTGAAGGACTTGTATAAAGAGAACGTGCAGAAGGCTGCGGGTACCTGGAGCACATGGCCAGGCAGGATGGTGGAGTCTGGAATAATAGGGACATTTAACATTAAGACAGGCACATCGGTGCAAGAAAAATAGTGGGTTACGGGTGTGAGGGGTGAAAGGTTCAGTTTGTAGTAGGTTTGAGCAGTTGTCTTGTGACACCAATACCCCTGAGCAAAAAGCTCTGCAAAAGTATGGACACTGCCCAGGACATCTCAGGTAAAAACCCTCCACCATTGTGAACATTTGCAGGGAACGCTGCTGTCAGAGAGCAGCAGCAATCAAGGATCCACATCACTGCTCTCATCAGGAAAGAGGAATAGCCAGGTTCAGAAACAGCTGCAACCCCTTCACCACGAGACTCAACATACATTCAGGGACTCATTTCAAGACTCTTCCTTTTGCACTTTGAATTTTTTTTCTCTCTCTATTGCAGTTTGTTTTCATATCCACATTTTCAGAGATTACATGTATTATAAGTAGATGAGTCCAGTTGGGGAAACTTCGTTTTGGTCTATATAATGGTTACTTTTATACCCTTTTATTGTTCATTTATATTACAGTGTCTGGGCCCCAATGTGGTTCAGGTACGGCTGCCAGACTTTTACCAAAGGGTCATGTTTATGTGATTTTTTTCCCGAAGATATTTGGCTGCTGATGTCCGCAGACCACCGTGTTATAAGTTGAGGGGAGTCAGACGTCCAAGTGACCGCGATACATTTTTTCGCTCAGGCCAGTGCCATTTTTATAAATGAGATTTGATATTTGCTTAAGTTGTTGTTTGTTTCCATGAAATTACCTGATAGATATTGCTGCGGGTTGCCCGTGGAGGCCACTCCTGTGATCGTGGTTAGTTTTACTGCGCTTTTTGGCCAAAATGGCCACACTTTCACACATGACCACGTGGTACATAGAAACGTTAATGATGCCTAGCGTCCCATTGGCCTTAAATATTCTCTCAGCCTGTGTGGCAACCTTAAGGGGTGTTTGGATTTGAACCCCAAGGCACCTCTGTTCATCCACACTCCTAAGTAACTGTCCATTAACCCTGTACCCAGCATTCTGTCCTTTCAAACTGAATCACCTCACACTTAGCCAGATTGAAGCCCATCTGCTAGTTTTCTGCCCAACTCTGCATCCTGCCTCTATCCTCTTGTACCTTTGACAAACTTCAGCTCCATCCACAACTCCTCCATCCTTTGTATCATCTGCAGACTTACTGACTCATCTTTTTGCCTTGTCATCCAGGTCATTTATAAAAATCACCAAGAGCAGGGGTCCCAGAACAGATCCTTGTGGCACTCCACTGCTCTCTGCTTTTTTCCTACAAGACAATTTTTTATCCAGAGCCAAAGTTACCCTGATCCTTTGCCAAATTATGTTCTGGATGAGTCTCGTCAAATTCTTGCTAAAATCCATGTACACCACATCTACCATCTGAGCCTCATTCATTTCCTTTGTTACCCCCCTCAAATAAAACTCATTTAGACTCATGAGGCATGACCTTCCCTTCACAAAGCCATGCTGACTGTCCTTGAGAAGTCTGTACTTCTCCAAATGCTCATAGATCCTATGCTGGTCTATAATTCCCAAAATTCTCCCCATTATCTTTTTTAAACAAGGCGACTGCATTTCATGGTTTGCGCTGGATTTTGGGCCGGGGACTGGGTGTTTGTGGGCAAGGGCTGGGTTTGGGGGCTGTAGGGGACTCGGGGAATTCTCTTTTCCTCTTGACTGCAAGGAACACTTTGTCCAACTTCCTGCTAATGTGACTCTGTCTGCTTTATGCCTGAATTTTGTGTAATATTGCATTTTATACCCTGACAATCAATTGAATTTTGATCTTGGCATGTTTGGAAGAATGTTCTTAGTGACAGTGACCCAGGTTCAAATCTGTCACCATGTAAGGGGTTTGAGTTTTTTTTCTAACCCTTGTTGAAGTCAAGTTCCTGTCAAGGTACAAAAAGGTACAGTAACAAACCACAAACTCTAAAACACAGTCTTTATTGAGTCATGCCAGCAGGAATGAGAGGTACCAGTGGTGGGTGAACAGAGTCACCTCACTATTAATGTTTGAACGGGAGTTAAAGAACACAGTCACATTGTAGAGCATTTAAGACATTTTCCTGCCAACAAATTGGAAAACATTTCTTGGAAGGTATTGCTACAGCTTCTGTTTTATATTTTGCACATCCTCTTCCTCAAGACATGGAAAGGATTTGTTGTTGGCAATTTAATCTCATGTGCCCGTTATAATTAAGAACCTCCTTCTGGTCTACAAAATTTCAACAGAAATCTGGAAGGGTTGCTCACAGTACACATTGGTATTCATTCTCTGCCTGTCTGATTTCTGGTTTCCAATTTACACATGTAAATGTCTAGTTTCATAGTAATTTTAAATTCTTGAAGTTGAAAATGGTGGCCAACAGTTCAAAGCAGAAATTGCCATTCTGGGACTGAGTGGTACTGGAGGTTTATTGCAGCCTTTGGATCAGGCCTCATGAGCCTCTTTCAGGTGGCCAGAATACCCCCGATGTAAAGTCACATATTCTACCTGAATGCGGCTGTATGGAGGCCATGTGAAAGAGCCTGATGCGGCTTGGAGGAATACTTACCAATCTTCCTTCGGGAGGTATAATCTTCGTGTCTGAACAATTCCCCCGAGGAACCTGAATGCAGCCGCCTGATGATAATCAGCCAGGGCCCCAAATCCCCGCGCCTGACAGCCCCCCTCCTCATGCCCTACAACCCACTCTGCCCACGCCCGATGACCCACCCTTCCCGCGTCCGACAGCCCTATTCACCTCACCCGACAGTCCCCATCACCGCGCCCGACACCACCCATCACTGCTGCCTGACAGCCTCCCCTGCCCCAACGTCCTGAGCCAGCCGCACCAGCCCTGATGTCCCGCGCTGACAGGAACTGGAGTGCGCTCTGAGGCGCCTCTCCTGCAGCTGTCCCTTTCAGGCTGCCACCTGAAAGAACATTCCACAGGGCTGTTTCCGCTTCTGCAGACTGATTCTTGATGTAGAATGCAGCTGAAAGTTGCTCCAGCTGTAGTCAATTCGCACTATTGTTTTAGAGATGTGGCAGGCATTAGGATGTGAGACTCAGTCAAGGAGTTGAGAATTGATTCCTGTCTGAAATGTCCTTGGTCACTCTCTCTCCTAGCTTCCTGGCAAATTCTGTGTGATAGTTTCTTCATCGCAATTATCAGAACAAGATCCAGCTAATATTCTGCACCCTTCATCAAATTGGAAAGTGAATGGGGGGATTTGTGTGGTCAGGTCTTAATATGACACAGAATGATGCAGGTCTGTGTGGATTCAGTTGAAATGAGAGGGTGGATAACCTTTAACTTATCCCTGATCCCCCAACAAACCCTCGTCTTACCCCCAACCTTCAACACCTGACTCTCCCCCAATACTAATCCCCCGAAAGGATGAACTGAGTCCTTTCAGGGTAAGAGGCAGAAGAGTGGCCTTTGTTCTGTACAAGGGCCAACAGATGCCAAGGACCGATCACCTCACAAGGAGTGAACGAGGGGACAACATTGTCTGAGACATTCGATAGTCCAACCAAACCCTCTCCTGCACTCCCCAATGAACCCACCCTTCTTCTCCTCAGCAAACCCTGAGCTCTCCTCCACTGAACCCTCCCATCCCCTCCACCGAACCCTCCCCTCTGCCCCCCACTGAATCTCTTCCCGTCCTCCCCAACCGAACCCTCTCCACTCCCCACTGGATGTGCATCGACTTGTATTGTTGCTGCCCTTGGCACGGCTGTCATCTTTATCGAATAGTGTTTGTGATTGACAGTGTCTCTTCCTCCTGGTAAGTTTCCATTTAATTTGTAATGTGGGTTAATTTTTGTCATTGTCTTTGAGGGGGCCTTCCTCGAATCAAGTATTGACTGAGGGGTGGATGGAGATTTAGAATAGGTTTTCCCCAACACAGAACAAAGTAGGAGCAGGAGGCTGTTTCTCCCTGTGAGTCCATTCTGCCTTTAGGTGAAGGACCACCAGAATGAGGAATAAAGAATGAAGCTGGAGGAACTCAGCAGGTAAGGCAGTGTCCATGGAGAGAGATGGTCAGTTAATGATTCAGGTCCGTACACAGACTGAAGCGAGAAGGGGAGCTGGCACAAAATTGGGAGGGCCCAGAAGACTGGACAGAAATGAGGGTGGAGAGGCAGCTGGGGGAGATCATTGGGGAGGAGGGGGAGAGAAAACAGGAGGAGGACAGAGGAGTTACATGAAACTCTGAAATCCAGTGTTAATGGTGTTGGGTTGAAGGCTGTCCGGAAGGAAAAAGGAATTGTTCTTAGAGTTTGCTTTTGGTCTCACCCTGCTGGAAATGGGTGAGACTGAGGACAGACATCTGAAGGGAAGATTTGAGATGTTGGAACGTGAAGCCAAACACAATGCACTGGAGGACTCAATGGATTGAACAGCATTACTGGGAGAAAAAGACTGTCTCTTTTGTGCTGGCTCTCTCCATCGAGACTGGTGGGGAATTCCTGCTGGAAATCCACTCATTCTTCCTTTCCCACTGAAGCTGCTTGAAGTCTGCATGCAATATGGTGCGGTTATGAACGTGGCTGGTACCCAAGGGCTGCAGCCTTGATCTGCAGGTTAAGCCTTGGCGCTCAGAGAAGTGGTTGTCCACTCAGACAGCCCTTTCTCGAGTTGAAGGGTGAAGAGTTCAGGGCATGTCCAAGGATGTTGGCTTTCTCAGAGGAAGTTGGAGATCTGGAAGGTTTAGCAAATAGTCCACACCACAAGACAGCATCATGCTGGCAGTTAAGTTGATGAGCTTGTTGATTTCGACATGGGTTCAGATACAATGGATGAATCAGAGGAAGAGTTCAGGAGTGCCACTGGAGTCAAATTGGATCAGTGACTGTCCCACATCATGGAGAAGAGTCGGGCAAAGCTGAGGCAAAGGTCCACTCTGTATTTGATCTCGTCCTTGGAGTCCAACAAGAAGCTCTCTGACACCTCATTTCTTGCTCCTACCCACCTCCACAGATGGGGATCCCACGAAGTTATTTCCCATTCAATCATAGATATCATTGCTTCAGATGATCTCCCAAACTCCAACCTGATAGTTGAGGTGTCTGACACCTGCATTCTGACCTCCAAAGCAGAGATGTCCAATCCAGGGTGCATGTGGGCCCCAGATTTGCCTGTCCTATTCAGTTGTGTGGGACAGTCCTTGTTCCTTTCCTGCTCCTGTCCCACTCCCATTTCTCCTGCTGCATCAACCACTTTCTGTGATGTCTGTGTTGAAATGAACAATTGGATTAGATGATGGTGTTCAAGGTGAACAGTGAGTGAGAGAGGTTTGCCTTTCTGAATGGTGGGCCCCAAGGATCAGTTTTAAGTCTTTTATCACCAAGTTTGTTGATGCGAATGTGGTGAACTTCGAGGAAAATTGATAGAAAAACAAAATGGAGATGGATGGAAACCATTCTCTGGTGAAGGAATTAAAAAGGGCCAGTTGGATATTATTTCAAAGGAGGTTTATTGATGAGAAAATATCATGCGACGTTGGCTAATGATGAATGGGCAGAGGTTCATTGGCTTATAGATCCTGCAGCCTATAGAGATGAGATTTTGAACATGGCTCATAAAACACATTTGGGTGGGCACCTTGGGGTAAAGGAAATGATGAAACAATTCTACTGACCTAATTTGGAAAAGGATGGAAAGAGATTTTGTCACACTTGTCAAGTTGCAAGGAAACCTAATGAAGGTCCCACAGTAACATCTTTAAAATCTGTTCTTGGAGAACATTTTTCTAAAGTAATTGTGGACTGTCTTGGTCCAATGCCTGAAACAAAAACTGGAAATGAATATCTATTGACCATTATGTGTGCCATTTCCAGGTGTACAGAAGCCATACCACTTGGGAACAAGTAAAGCAAAAACTGAGTCTGGGGCTGGAGAAAAATTTTTTCAATTGGTTTGGTTTGCCTCAAAAAATAAAATCAGATCAGGGAAAGAATTTTATGTCAGGTGTATTTCATGTTAGTTTTTCAACAAGGAGGTCAACAAATTGCATTGTCAGGATTTAAATATGGCGGTTCGGAAATTATGTAAAGATAAAATGCCCAGGGTTTCTTTGGAAAAATTGACTTGGAAATATGAGTTGGTGTGGGGGGGGGGGAGGGGGGTGGGGGAGGGTTGGGTGTGGTTTGTGTCTTCCTCATTTTAAGAATGATTAAAAAGCAGCTCAATTGAGATTTATAAATATATTGTATAATTTAGATGATATTCCAGCTTGGGTTTCTGTTGAATTTAATGCAATAGGGAATATGGATCCCCAAGATTTTATTTACAAATGGAATCCTAAGTTTTATTTGGAAGTGGTGAATCATCTATTTTGAAACATTTGATTGAGTTGATAATGAAATTGGCATGAAAGGTTTAATATTGAAATAGGCGTTTTCCTTTTTCAAGAGACAACCAATTCTGGAAGATTTGGAGATGGAAGGGTATTAAGAAAATTAGTTTTGAGGACGTGAGATTGAAACCTTTGAAAGAATTATCTTGTTATTACCAAGTTAAAGCTTTTTTATCTGTAAAAGTAGGTCTTACTTTGATGTTACCTAATCAAAGTGAATTAGAATTACTGATTTGTAATCCTACTGGAAATAAATTTATTTCAGTAATGTATAACTTGCTTCAATCTAAGGCCCCCAAAACTGGAGTGAATAAATCTAAATGAAGATGGGAAATAGATTTAAATTCTCAAATAAGTGAAAATGATTGGATGGATTTGTGTAAATAATATGACTAATATATAGGTTGGTTCAATGTAATTTTTTACATCAGTTCTATTTGACTCCACACAAATCAAATAGATTAAATCCTGCCGTATCGGATTAACGTTTTCGACGTGGACCTGAGATTCGAACATTTTTGCATTCAATTTGGCAAATTCCTGAAGTTAGACAGTTTTGGTTTGCAGAAGGTAATTTTCACAGGACTTCATGTCATTTTTAGTGAGTAATATTAAGTTTATGAGGCCAAAATTAAATTGAAGTATTTATCACATTGAATTTGTGTTAATTGCTTCAGCAGTTGCTAGGAAATGATTAGCTTTAGCGGCACACATCGAGACGCAGGCGAATCGGCTCTGCACTGTTACGGCCGAAGCAGCAGTGTAGTCGTATCAAGATGGTGCTGCTGGGCACATCTTCTCCCCAGCTCAAACGGGCCATGCAGATGCACTTGGCTGCGTCATAACATCACCGCCCATGTGTGGGCGGCACTTACGGGCCTGACCGCCTGAAAAGATGCAGCACGAGGATTTTCCAATATAAACTGTTGGAAGTGCAAGCGACTAACAGAGTCGTCTCCATATTTCACTTCTCCTTGTGGCTACCGCTACAATTGGTGACCCCGACGAGTCCAGACGATTCTGGACTCCACACCATGGATGCTGCAGCAGTCAACGCAGTGGCTATAAAATTGCCAACCTCTGGACGCTTCACCCACGCACTTGGTTCAGGCAAGCGGAAGCACGATTTCACCTCCGGCAGATCACGTCTGAGTCGACAATTTTCTACCATGTCGTCAACTCCCTGGACCAAAAGACCGTGGCTAGGGTGGACGACCTGATACGTGATCCCAGGAGGAAGCAAATGCCCAGCCCTCAACAAACTCCTCTTGAGGGCTTTCGGCCTGTTCAGACGACAGCGCGCTGCCAGGTTGATGCACCTGCACAGTTTAGGAGACAGAGCACCATGTGCCCTGATGGATGAGATGCTGGCACGAGCAGAGGGCCACAAATCATGCCTCATGTCTGAGTAGGCTTTCTTGGAACAGATGCCAGATGACATACAACTGCTGTTGACAGACGAAGATTTCTCAGACCCACTTAAGGTCAGGGCTAGAGCTGATGCGTTGTGGCACATGAAACACGAAAATGAGTCCGCCATGAACCAATTGACTCATCCCCATGTGGGGCAGCAGAACTGATCCCACCCGAACCGAGCACAACCGCGCCCCACCAAATTAGCAGAGACACTGAATGTTAGCTGGTGTTTTTATCACCAACACTGATGGGCTCGAGCGTGACGATGCAGCCAGCCCTGCTCATTTTCAGAAAATGCCCAGGCCAGCCGCCGCTGTTGGACAAGGTGGCTGGCCTCACCAATAGCCTCTTGCACATGACTGACAAGGCTAGTGGCCGGCAGTTCTTGGTCGACTCGGCTGTTGAACTCAGTATCATCCCACCAATCGCCCTGAAGACACGAACATTCCCACAAGGTCCCACCCTCTGGGCGACAAAAAACACTGCCATCAAGACCTTTGACACGCACAATGTCCAAATACAACTCGGCAGAGAAAATTTCCAGTGGAATTTCACTCAAGCCACTGTGGACACATCACTTCTCGGCGCAGACTTTCTACGAGCACACAGCCTGCCGTTGGACGTGAAGGCCAAACGCTTGGTCCATTCCCAGACGTCCCAATAGATATTTCTCCAGCAATGCTTTATGTTCTTGGCATTCTCCGGTTTATTTTGAGGAGTCGGGGGGATGTTGGGAGGGTGGGTTGACGGGGATGGGAGGATAAATACCACGTGTTTAATTTTTAAAAATAATTTACAATTGAATGTAAATCAATGATTATTGTTGTGAAAAATAAAGTATTAAAAAAACCAAATTGCATTGTCTGCAAATCACCCAGAATGTGTGATGTGTGGCGGCTCACCACCAGGCAGGCGAATCAGTCCCGCTTGTAAGCCACGCGGCGGGACAGCCGGCCAAAATGGCGCCGTTATGTGTGTTCCCTTCCTCCCAGCACGGGGCTCAGAAACCCGTGCTGGGGGACCACGTGATGCCCGGGTGACATCAGCGCCCTCCAGCGTGGTACTCAGCCAGTTCCAGGATGGCAGTATCAGCTCAGAAGCCTGCAATAAACTAGTCTGCTCACTGAGCTCAAACTGTCTGGTTGTGTCTCTTCTTTCAGGACCAGTATAGCTGATGCTACAATTGGTGACCCTGATTGGATCAAACGTCTTTGAACCCATCATGAGTGAGCCTGGGGTGATAAGCGCTTGAGCCGCGAAACTCCATGAATTCTGGGTTCAGGAGCTGGAGACCTGGGTCGGCCACGTGGAGGCTCAGTTTCACCTCTGCCAGATTTCATCCGACACAACCAAATTCTATCATGTGGTCGCTTCCCTGGACCTGGCCATCAGCAGACACGTGCTGCACCTTGCTCAGCACTCACCCGCCGAAGGCAAATACGACACCATCAAGCAAGTGCTTACTGGATCCCTCGGACTATCCAGACACGAGCATGCTGCTGAGATGCTACACCTCGACGCCCTGAGGGACAGGTCCCCGATGGAGCTGATGGATGAGATGCTCGCGCTCATGGGTGAGCACACCAACTCCCCACTCTTCGAGTGCATTTTTCGCGACCATATGCCCGGGGATATCCAGCCGCTGCTGGTCCAGTTCAGCTTCACTGTCCTGAGGAAGGTCCCCCAGAAGGCCCAGGAGCTATTGCTCGCACGATTCTCAGAGGGCTCAGTGGTCCAGCAGGTCACGAGGCACAAACACGAAGCACGCCAAGCCTGCCCCAAGCGCTCCGGTAGAGCATCTGGCTCCTGCAGGGGTGCCCAACAGCATAACCAAGGCCACAGCATCCACTCAAGGCCTCCCCAGCGCTGGGGAGCCAAGGCTCGGAAGTTTCATCCGTCTGGCTCATTCCAGGGAAATGACCAGGCCGGCCAATGTTAATGGCTGTGGGGGCTGGCCAAGAATACAGCCTCCTCTACCTGTGGGACTCAGTCAGCAGCCGACACTGGAGCCCAGATCACCGTCATCCTGGCCACGGCCGTCGAGTCCAGGAACTGACCTTGTGGTCCTCCCCTCCGTGCAACCAATGCAACGGCAATCCAGATATATGGAGACAAGACAGTCCACTTCCAGATCAGCCAACGAAATTTCACATGGAGGTTCACCGTCTTGTCCTTTCCAACTGCCATCGTGGGTGCAGACTTCCTCCTCGCACATGGGCTTCTTGTAGACATTCGAGGTAGGCCCCTGGTGGACGCCGTACCTTCCAGGCCGTCCGCCTCGACGCCTCCCGCTCGGAGCAACTGCAGATGGCCACGATCTGCACACCCAGAGACTCGTTCCAGTGAATCCTGGAAGAGTTCACGACACTCATCAAGCCATAGTTCTCTCCTGCCTCACCGCACTACGGGGTGTTCCACCACATCCCCACGCAGGGCCCACTGGTTCACGCCAAAGCTCGCCGGCTCCCGCCTGACAAGCTCAAGGAGGCAAAGGAGGAGTTTTCGCACCTGTTGGATCTTGGGCGGTCTGAAAGTCCATGGGCCTTGCTGCTCCACCTGGTCATGAAAGTCTCCGCCGGCTGGCGTCCCTGCGGAGACTATCGTCGGCTCAATGAGATAACATTTCCTCACCGTTACGCCATCCCTGGCATCCAAGACTTTGCGGCCAACCTGCACGGTGCGAGGGTTTTCTCCAAGGTTGACCTGGTGCGCGGATATCACCAGATCCCGGTGCACCCTGAGGACATACCAAAGACGGCAATCGTCTCCCCCTTTGGCTTGTTCGAATTCCTGCGCATGCCGTTCGGGCTCAAGATTCCCGCTCAGACCTTCAAGCGCCTCATGGACTCTGTGGGCAGGGACTTGGATTTTGGCTTTATTTATTAGGACGACATTCTCGTCGCCAGCAAGGACCAGGCGCAACACAAGGCCCACCTATGTGCCCTTTTCTCCAGGCTGGCCGATTTCAGCCTTACCATCAACCTGGCCAAGTGCTAGTTCGGGAAAGATTCCATGCAGTTCCTGGGCCATACTATCACGACCGAAGGAGCCACGCCCACCACTGCGAAGGTCTCCGCTCTCAGGGAGTTACCATGCCCGGACAGACTCAAGGGGCTGCAGGAGTTTGCGGATATGGTCTACTTTTACAACCGCTTCATCCCGGGATTTGATGGATAGAGCCGGTGCTGTATTAAAAATAAATATGACTGATGATGTTAAAAATCCACTGGCTTATGTATCTCAGACATTGAATAAACACTCAAAAGAATTATTCTGCTACTGGAAAATAATTTCTGTCCCTTGTATTAGCTCTGCAACATGTAGAAGAATGTGTTTGCACTGCTATGAGATTAGGTATTGATCATAATTTTTGAGTAAGATTAAAAATAAGAATAGATGATGATTCAACTGGAGTTTAATTTTGCAAGAATAGGACTGAAGTATAAGACATTATAATGATATTAAGGGCCAGTGTCATTGAGGATTTCTTATTTAGATGTTGGATTTAGAGGTTTCTGCTATATTTGTTTTTATTCTATTGATTATGGCTGTGAAATCTATTAGGAACAAATCGGAGATTGCAGTTTAAAATTTTGACCTTTCAGAAGTCTAAAACTTTCTCCATGGGAAGGAGGTGTAATGGAGTTGTGTGTTAACTTTTAATTTAATATTAAATTATATTCCTCATATATAAGAATGTGTTGGTAAAGTAAATTATAAAGTTAAAATATTGTATCTGTATTCTTGGTGCATTAGCTTGGATGGTTCAGGGGCACAAGGACAAAGCATTAGCATTTTAAACACGCATGGTTCTTGGAGATCGCAGACAGAAGGCAGTTGAGACAAACATGGGTGCTGATTGAAGTTAGACTCAAGAAGGTGAAACGGATTTATGATGTTCTTGAGATATTGAAAACAATAGGTGTTAGTTCAGAAACACCTGTATAAATTCTGGCCATTTTAGTTCTGAGGAAAGCAGACTTCTCAGAGGCATAAATGGATTTAAATGCTTTTTAGCACATTCTTGTCAAACGGTCCTTTCGTCCCAAAGATAATTAAAAAGGTTGTTAGTTCATAACATATTTTGGGCTTCTCCTTGTGATTTGGAGTTTTGGGATGTGAAATCTTTGGAGTTTTTGTGATTTATTAGTAAACTGATTTCCCAAGCTAATTAAAAGGCTTATTGTGTGTGTGGTTAAAGTACAGCGATGGATTTTGGTCCATGTTTGGCAACTCCAATCTGTGTCGATTTGAGAGTGGAAACTTTGTCAGTTTCTGCAGAATGTGAATGTTTTAAACCCCAATATGAAGTGAGATTCTGCACAAAGTACAGATGAGTGTGTTTTGGAAACAAAACTTAAGTGTGGGCCAAGTGATCTTGTCCAAATAGAAATGAAAAATGTGTTTGGAATCACCAAACTTTTCAGATCTGGAAAAGGAGGAGTTGTTGCTTATTGCTAAGGAGATGAAACTTCTGGAGGTTAAAAGTTGAACAACGCAAGTTGGCAGTTATGTTGAAAACCTTGGCCAGTGAAGAAGATACTGGACAATCGATTTCAAGAAAGCTTGAGAGATACAGCAGCTGAAAGAAACAAGCTGTCAGGTACAGAAGCAGACTAATTAAGAGATCAAAGAGTCGAGCTGTGAATCACCAGTCATTTTAAATATTTTCTTCAGTCAGAATTCTGATTCTGATTTTAAATTTGAAAGTTGTGACAGTGAAGGCAGTGATGTCTAAAATAGTTTAAATGTTTGTGACAGTGAGCAGCAGTTTGAACAAGGATTTTTCAGAACTTCGAGGAAAATTGATAGAAAAACAAAATGGAGATGGATGGAAACTATTCTCTGGTGAAGGAATTAAAAAGGGCCAGTTGGATATTATTTCAAGGGAGGTTTATTGATGAGAAAATATCATGCGACGTTGGCTAATGATGAATGGGCAGAGGTTCATTGGCTTATAGATCCTACAGCCTATAGAGATGAGATTTTGAACATGGCTCATAAAACACATTTGGGTGGGCACCTTGGGGTAAAGGAAATGATGAAACAATTCTACTGACCTAATTTGGAAAAGGATGGAAAGAGATTTTGTCACACTTGTCAAGTTGCAAGGAAACCTAATGAAGGTCCCACAGTAACATCTTTAAAATCTGTTCTTGGAGAACATTTTTCTAAAGTAATTGTGGACTGTCTTGGTCCAATGCCTGAAACAAAAACTGGAAATGAATATCTATTGACCATTATGTGTGCCATTTCCAGGTGTACAGAAGCCATACCACTTGGGAACATTAATGCAAAAACTATGTCTGGGGCTCGAGAAAATTTTTTTCAATTGGTTTGGTTTGCCTCAAAAAATAAAATCAGATCAGGGAAATAATTTTATGTCAGGTGTATTTCATGTTAGTTTTTCAACAAGGAGGTCAACAAATTGCATTGTCAGGATTTAAATATGGCGGTTCGGAAATTATATAAAGATAAAATGCCCAGGGTTTCTTTGGAAAAATTGACTTGGAAATATGAGTTGGTGTGTGGGGGGGGGAGGGTTGGGTGTGGTTTGTGTCTTCCTCATTTTAAGAATGATTAAAAAGCAGCTCAATTGAGATTTTTAAATATATTGTATAATTTAGATGATATTCCAGCTTGGGTTTCTGTTGAATTTAATGCAATAGGGAATATGGATCCCCAAGATTTTATTTACAAATGGAATCCTAAGTTTTATTTGAAAGTGGTGAATCATCTATTTTGAAACATTTGATTGAGTTGATAATGAAATTGGCATGAAAGGTTTAATATTGAAATAGGCGTTTTCCTTTTTCAAGAGACAACCAATTCTGGAAGATTTGGAGATGGAAGGGTATTAAGAAAATTAGTTTTGAGGACGTGAGATTGAAACCTTTGAAAGAATTATCTTGTTATTACCAAGTTAAAGCTTTTTTATCTGTAAAAGTAGGTCTTACTTTGATGTTACCTAATCAAAGTGAATTAGAATTACTGATTTGTAAACCTACTGGAAATAAATTTATTTCAGTAATGTATAACTTGCTTCAATCTAAGGCCCCCAAAACTGGAGTGAATAAATCTAAATGAAGATGGGAAATAGATTTAAATTCTCAAATAAGTGAAAATGATTGGATGGATTTGTGTAAATAATATGACTAATATATAGGTTGGTTCAATGTAATTTTTTACATCAGTTCTATTTGACTCCACACAAATCAAATAGATTAAATCCTGCCGTATCGGATTAACGTTTTCGACGTGGACCTGAGATTCGAACATTTTTGCATTCAATTTGGCAAATTCCTGAAGTTAGACAGTTTTGGTTTGCAGAAGGTAATTTTCACAGGACTTCATGTCATTTTTAGTGAGTAATATTAAGGTTATGAGGCCAAAATTAAATTGAAGTATTTATCACATTGAATTTGTGTTAATTGCTTCAGCAGTTGCTAGGAAATGATTAGCTTTAGCGGCACACATCGAGACGCAGGCGAATCGGCTCTGCACTGTTACGGCCGAAGCAGCAGTGTAGTCGTATCAAGATGGTGCTGCTGGGCACATCTTCTCCCCAGCTCAAACGGGCCATGCAGATGAACTTGGCTGCGTCATAACATCACCGCCCATGTGTGGGCGGCACTTACGGGCCTGACCGCCTGAAAAGATGCAGCACGTGGATTTTCCAATATAAACTGTTGGAAGTGCAAGCGACTAACAGAGTCGTCTCCATATTTCACTTCTCCTTGTGGCTACCGCTACAATTGGTGACCCCGACGAGTCCAGACGATTGTGGACTCCACACCATGGATGCTGCAGCAGTCAACGCAGTGGCTATGAAATTGCCAACCTCTGGACGCTTCACCCACGCACTTGGTTCAGGCAAGCGGAAGCACGATTTCACCTCCGGCAGATCACGTCTGAGTCGACAATTTTCTACCATGTCGTCAACTCCCTGGACCAAAAGACCGTGGCTAGGGTGGACGACCTGATACGTGATCCCAGGAGGAAGCAAATGCCCAGCCCTCAACAAACTCCTCTTGAGGACTTTCGGCCTGTTCAGACGACAGCGCGCTGCCAGGTTGATGCACCTGCACAGTTTAGGAGACAGAGCACCATGTGCCCTGATGGATGAGATGCTGGCACGAGCAGAGGGCCACAAATCATGCCTCATGTCTGAGTAGGCTTTCTTGGAACAGATGCCAGATGACATACAACTGCTGTTGACAGACGAAGATTTCTCAGACCCACTTAAGGTCAGGGTTAGAGCTGATGCGTTGTGGCACATGAAACACGAAAATGAGTCCGCCATGAACCAATTGACTCATCCCCATGTGGGGCAGCAGAACTGATCCCACCCGAACCGAGCACAACCGCGCCCCACCAAATTAGCAGAGACACTGAATGTTAGCTGGTGTTTTTATCACCAACACTGATGGGCTCGAGCGTGACGATGCAGCCAGCCCTGCTCATTTTCAGAAAATGCCCAGGCCAGCCGCCGCTGTTGGACAAGGTGGCTGGCCTCACCAATAGCCTCTTGCACATGACTGACAAGGCTAGTGGCCGGCAGTTCTTGGTCGACTCGGCTGTTGAACTCAGTATCATCCCACCAATCGCCCTGAAGACACGAACATTCCCACAAGGTCCCACCCTCTGGGCGACAAAAAACACTGCCATCAAGACCTTTGACACGCACAATGTCCAAATACAACTCGGCAGAGAAAATTTCCAGTGGAATTTCACTCAAGCCACTGTGGACACATCACTTCTCGGCGCAGACTTTCTACGAGCACACAGCCTGCCGTTGGACGTGAAGGCCAAACGCTTGGTCCATTCCCAGACGTCCCAATAGATATTTCTCCAGCAATGCTTTATGTTCTTGGCATTCTCCGGTTTATTTTGAGGAGTCGGGGGGATGTTGGGAGGGTGGGTTGACGGGGATGGGAGGATAAATACCACGTGTTTAATTTTTAAAAATAATTTACAATTGAATGTAAATCAATGATTATTGTTGTGAAAAATAAAGTATTAAAAAAACCAAATTGCATTGTCTGCAAATCACCCAGAATGTGTGATGTGTGGCGGCTCACCACCAGGCAGGCGAATCAGTCCCGCTTGTAAGCCACGCGGCGGGACAGCCGGCCAAAATGGCGCCGTTATGTGTGTTCCCTTCCTCCCAGCACGGGGCTCAGAAACCCGTGCTGGGGGACCACGTGATGCCCGGGTGACATCAGCGCCCTCCAGCGTGGTACTCAGCCAGTTCCAGGATGGCAGTATCAGCTCAGAAGCCTGCAATAAACTAGTCTGCTCACTGAGCTCAAACTGTCTGGTTGTGTCTCTTCTTTCAGGACCAGTATAGCTGATGCTACAATTGGTGACCCTGATTGGATCAAACGTCTTTGAACCCATCATGAGTGAGCCTGGGGTGATAAGCGCTTGAGCCGCGAAACTCCATGAATTCTGGGTTCAGGAGCTGGAGACCTGGGTCGGCCACGTGGAGGCTCAGTTTCACCTCTGCCAGATTTCATCCGACACAACCAAATTCTATCATGTGGTCGCTTCCCTGGACCTGGCCATCAGCAGACACGTGCTGCACCTTGCTCAGCACTCACCCGCCGAAGGCAAATACGACACCATCAAGCAAGTGCTTACTGGATCCCTCGGACTATCCAGACACGAGCATGCTGCTGAGATGCTACACCTCGACGCCCTGAGGGACAGGTCCCCGATGGAGCTGATGGATGAGATGCTCGCGCTCATGGGTGAGCACACCAACTCCCCACTCTTCGAGTGCATTTTTCGCGACCATATGCCCGGGGATATCCAGCCGCTGCTGGTCCAGTTCAGCTTCACTGTCCTGAGGAAGGTCCCCCAGAAGGCCCAGGAGCTATTGCTCGCACGATTCTCAGAGGGCTCAGTGGTCCAGCAGGTCACGAGGCACAAACACGAAGCACGCCAAGCCTGCCCCAAGCGCTCCGGTAGAGCATCTGGCTCCTGCAGGGGTGCCCAACAGCATAACCAAGGCCACAGCATCCACTCAAGGCCTCCCCAGCGCTGGGGAGCCAAGGCTCGGAAGTTTCATCCGTCTGGCTCATTCCAGGGAAATGACCAGGCCGGCCAATGTTAATGGCTGTGGGGGCTGGCCAAGAATACAGCCTCCTCTACCTGTGGGACTCAGTCAGCAGCCGACACTGGAGCCCAGATCACCGTCATCCTGGCCACGGCCGTCGAGTCCAGGAACTGACCTTGTGGTCCTCCCCTCCGTGCAACCAATGCAACGGCAATCCAGATATATGGAGACAAGACAGTCCACTTCCAGATCAGCCAACGAAATTTCACATGGAGGTTCACCGTCTTGTCCTTTCCAACTGCCATCGTGGGTGCAGACTTCCTCCTCGCACATGGGCTTCTTGTAGACATTCGAGGTAGGCCCCTGGTGGACGCCGTACCTTCCAGGCCGTCCACCTCGACGCCTCCCGCTTGGAGCAACTGCAGATGGCCACGATCAGCACACCCAGAGACTCGTTCCAGTGAATCCTGGAAGAGTTCACGACACTCATCAAGCCATAGTTCTCTCCTGCCTCACCGCGCTACGGGGTGTTCCACCACATCCCCACGCAGGGCCCACTGGTTCACGCCAAAGCTCGCCGGCTCCCGCCTGACAAGCTCAAGGAGGCAAAGGAGGAGTTTTCGCACCTGTTGGAACTTGGGATCATTCGGCGGTCTGAAAGTCCATGGGCCTTGCTGCTCCACCTGGTCATGAAAGTCTCCGCCGGCTGGCGTCCCTGCGGAGACTATCGTCGGCTCAATGAGATAACATTTCCTCACCGTTACGCCATCCCTGGCATCCAAGACTTTGCGGCCAACCTGCATGGTGCGAGGGTTTTCTCCAAGGTTGACCTGGTGCGCGGATGTCACCAGATCCCGGTGCACCCTGAGGACATACCAAAGACGGCAATCGTCTCCCCCTTTGGCTTGTTCGAATTCCTGCGCATGCCGTTCGGGCTCAAGAATCCCGCTCAGACCTTCAAGCGCCTCATGGACTCTGTGGGCAGGGACTTGGATTTTGGCTTTATTTATTAGGACGACATTCTCGTCGCCAGCAAGGACCAGGCGCAACACAAGGCCCACCTATGTGCCCTTTTCTCCAGGCTGGCCGATTTCAGCCTTACCATCAACCTGGCCAAGTGCTAGTTCGGGAAAGATTCCATGCAGTTCCTGGGCCATACTATCACGACCGAAGGAGCCACGCCCACCACTGCGAAGGTCTCCGCTCTCAGGGAGTTACCATGCCCGGACAGACTCAAGGGGCTGCAGGAGTTTGCGGATATGGTCTACTTTTACAACCGCTTCATCCCGGGATTTGATGGATAGAGCCGGTGCTGTATTAAAAATAAATATGACTGATGATGTTAAAAATCCACTGGCTTATGTATCTCAGACATTGAATAAACACTCAAAAGAATTATTCTGCTACTGGAAAATAATTTCTGTCCCTTGTATTAGCTCTGCAACATGTAGAAGAATGTGTTTGCACTGCTATGAGATTAGGTATTGATCATAATTTTTGAGTAAGATTAAAAATAAGAATAGATGATGATTCAACTGGAGTTTAATTTTGCAAGAATAGGACTGAAGTATAAGACATTATAATGATATTAAGGGCCAGTGTCATTGAGGATTTCTTATTTAGATGTTGGATTTAGAGGTTTCTGCTATATTTGTTTTTATTCTATTGATTATGGCTGTGAAATCTATTAGGAACAAATCGGAGATTGCAGTTTAAAATTTTGACCTTTCAGAAGTCTAAAACTTTCTCCATGGGAAGGAGGTGTAATGGAGTTGTGTGTTAACTTTTAATTTAATATTAAATTATATTCCTCATATATAAGAATGTGTTGGTAAAGTAAATTATAAAGTTAAAATATTGTATCTGTATTCTTGGTGCATTAGCTTGGATGGTTCAGGGGCACAAGGACAAAGCATTAGCATTTTAAACACGCATGGTTCTTGGAGATCGCAGACAGAAGGCAGTTGAGACAAACATGGGTGCTGATTGAAGTTAGACTCAAGAAGGTGAAACGGATTTATGATGTTCTTGAGATATTGAAAACAATAGGTGTTAGTTCAGAAACACCTGTATAAATTCTGGCCATTTTAGTTCTGAGGAAAGCAGACTTCTCAGAGGCATAAATGGATTTAAATGCTTTTTAGCACATTCTTGTCAAACGGTCCTTTCGTCCCAAAGATAATTAAAAAGGTTGTTAGTTCATAACATATTTTGGGCTTGTCCTTGTGATTTGGAGTTTTGGGATGTGAAATCTTTGGAGTTTTTGTGATTTATTGGTAAACTGATTTCCCAAGTTAATTAAAAGGCTTATTGTGTGTGTGGTTAAAGTACAGCGATGGATTTTGGTCCATGTTTGGCAACTCCAATCTGTGTCGATTTGAGAGTGGAAACTTTGTCAGTTTCTGCAGAATGTGAATGTTTTAAACCCCAATATGAAGTGAGATTCTGCACAAAGTACAGATGAGTGTGTTTTGGAAACAAAACTTAAGTGTGGGCCAAGTGATCTTGTCCAAATAGAAATTAAAAATGTGTTTGGAATCACCAAACTTTTCAGATCTGGAAAAGGAGGAGTTGTTGCTTATTGCTAAGGAGATGAAACTTCTGGAGGTTAAAAGTTGAACAACGCAAGTTGGCAGTTATGTTGAAAACCTTGGCCAGTGAAGAAGATACTGGACAATCGATTTCAAGAAAGCTTGAGAGATACAGCAGCTGAAAGAAACAAGCTGTCAGGTACAGAAGCAAACTAATTAAGAGATCAAAGAGTCGAGCTGTGAATCACCAGTCATTTTAAATATTTTCTTCAGTCAGAATTCTGATTCTGATTTTAAATTTGAATGTTGTGACAGTGAAGGCAGTGATGTCTAAAATAGTTTAAATGTTTGTGACAGTGAGCAGCAGTTGGAACAAGGATTTTTCAGAACTTCGAGGAAAATTGATAGAAAAACAAAATGGAAATGGATGGAAACCATTCTCTGGTGAAGGAATTAAAAAGGGCCAGTTGGTAATTATTTCAAAGGAGGTTTATTGATGAGAAAATATCATGCGACGTTGGCTAATGATGAATGGGCAGAGGTTCATTGGCTTATAGATCCTACAGCCTATAGAGATGAGATTTTGAACATGGCTCATAAAACACATTTGGGTGGGCACCTTGGGGTAAAGGAAATGATGAAACAATTCTACTGACCTAATTTGGAAAAGGATGGAAAGACGTTTTGTCCCCCTTGTCAAGTTGCAAGGAAACCTAATGAAGGTCCCACAGTAACATCTTTAAAATCTGTTCTTGGAGAACATTTTTCTAAAGTAATTGTGGACTGTCTTGGTCCAATGCCTGAAACAAAAACTGGAAATGAATATCTATTGACCATTATGTCATTATGTGTGCCATTTCCAGGTGTACAGAAGCCATACCACTTGGGAACATTAATGCAAAAACTATGTCTGGGGCTCGAGAAAATTTTTTTCAATTGGTTTGGTTTGCCTCAAAAAATAAAATCAGATCAGGGAAATAATTTTATGTCAGGTGTATTTCATGTTAGTTTTTCAACAAGGAGGTCAACAAATTGCATTGTCAGGATTTAAATATGGCAGTTCGGAAATTATATAAAGATAAAATGCCCAGGGTTTCTTTGGAAAAATTGACTTGGAAATATGAGTTGGTGAGTGGGGGGGGGAGGGTTGGGTGTGGTTTGTGTCTTCCTCATTTTAAGAATGATTAAAAAGCAGCTCAATTGAGATTTTTAAATATATTGTATAATTTAGATGATATTCCAGCTTGGGTTTCTGTTGAATTTAATGCAATAGGGAATATGGATCCCCAAGATTTTATTTACAAATGGAATCCTAAGTTTTATTTGAAAGTGGTGAATCATCTATTTTGAAACATTTGATTGAGTTGATAATGAAATTGGCATGAAAGGTTTAATATTGAAATAGGCGTTTTCCTTTTTCAAGAGACAACCAATTCTGGAAGATTTGGAGATGGAAGGGTATTAAGAAAATTAGTTTTGAGGACGTGAGATTGAAACCTTTGAAAGAATTATCTTGTTATTACCAAGTTAAAGCTTTTTTATCTGTAAAAGTAGGTCTTACTTTGATGTTACCTAATCAAAGTGAATTAGAATTACTGATTTGTAAACCTACTGGAAATAAATTTATTTCAGTTATGTATAACTTGCTTCAATCTAAGGCCCCCAAAACTGGAGTGAATAAATCTAAATGAAGATGGGAAATAGATTTAAATTCTCAAATAAGTGAAAATGATTGGATGGATTTGTGTAAATAATATGACTAATATATAGGTTGGTTCAATGTAATTTTTTACATCAGTTCTATTTGACTCCACACAAATCAAATAGATTAAATCCTGCCGTATCGGATTAACGTTTTCGACGTGGACCTGAGATTCGAACATTTTTGCATTCAATTTGGCAAATTCCTGAAGTTAGACAGTTTTGGTTTGCAGAAGGTAATTTTCACAGGACTTCATGTCATTTTTAGTGAGTAATATTAAGGTTATGAGGCCAAAATTAAATTGAAGTATTTATCACATTGAATTTGTGTTAATTGCTTCAGCAGTTGCTAGGAAATGATTAGCTTTAGCGGCACACATCGAGACGCAGGCGAATCGGCTCTGCACTGTTACGGCCGAAGCAGCAGTGTAGTCGTATCAAGATGGTGCTGCTGGGCACATCTTCTCCCCAGCTCAAACGGGCCATGCAGATGAACTTGGCTGCGTCATAACATCACCGCCCATGTGTGGGCGGCACTTACGGGCCTGACCGCCTGAAAAGATGCAGCACGTGGATTTTCCAATATAAACTGTTGGAAGTGCAAGCGACTAACAGAGTCGTCTCCATATTTCACTTCTCCTTGTGGCTACCGCTACAATTGGTGACCCCGACGAGTCCAGACGATTGTGGACTCCACACCATGGATGCTGCAGCAGTCAACGCAGTGGCTATGAAATTGCCAACCTCTGGACGCTTCACCCACGCACTTGGTTCAGGCAAGCGGAAGCACGATTTCACCTCCGGCAGATCACGTCTGAGTCGACAATTTTCTACCATGTCGTCAACTCCCTGGACCAAAAGACCGTGGCTAGGGTGGACGACCTGATACGTGATCCCAGGAGGAAGCAAATGCCCAGCCCTCAACAAACTCCTCTTGAGGACTTTCGGCCTGTTCAGACGACAGCGCGCTGCCAGGTTGATGCACCTGCACAGTTTAGGAGACAGAGCACCATGTGCCCTGATGGATGAGATGCTGGCACGAGCAGAGGGCCACAAATCATGCCTCATGTCTGAGTAGGCTTTCTTGGAACAGATGCCAGATGACATACAACTGCTGTTGACAGACAAAGATTTCTCAGACCCACTTAAGGTCAGGGTTAGAGCTGATGCGTTGTGGCACATGAAACACGAAAATGAGTCCGCCATGAACCAATTGACTCATCCCCATGTGGGGCAGCAGAACTGATCCCACCCGAACCGAGCACAACCGCGCCCCACCAAATTAGCAGAGACACTGAATGTTAGCTGGTGTTTTTATCACCAACACTGATGGGCTCGAGCGTGACGATGCAGCCAGCCCTGCTCATTTTCAGAAAATGCCCAGGCCAGCCGCCGCTGTTGGACAAGGTGGCTGGCCTCACCAATAGCCTCTTGCACATGACTGACAAGGCTAGTGGCCGGCAGTTCTTGGTCGACTCGGCTGTTGAACTCAGTATCATCCCACCAATCGCCCTGAAGACACGAACATTCCCACAAGGTCCCACCCTCTGGGCGACAAAAAACACTGCCATCAAGACCTTTGACACGCACAATGTCCAAATACAACTCGGCAGAGAAAATTTCCAGTGGAATTTCACTCAAGCCACTGTGGACACATCACTTCTCGGCGCAGACTTTCTACGAGCACACAGCCTGCCGTTGGACGTGAAGGCCAAACGCTTGGTCCATTCCCAGACGTCCCAATAGATATTTCTCCAGCAATGCTTTATGTTCTTGGCATTCTCCGGTTTATTTTGAGGAGTCGGGGGGATGTTGGGAGGGTGGGTTGACGGGGATGGGAGGATAAATACCACGTGTTTAATTTTTAAAAATAATTTACAATTGAATGTAAATCAATGATTATTGTTGTGAAAAATAAAGTATTAAAAAAACCAAATTGCATTGTCTGCAAATCACCCAGAATGTGTGATGTGTGGCGGCTCACCACCAGGCAGGCGAATCAGTCCCGCTTGTAAGCCACGCGGCGGGACAGCCGGCCAAAATGGCGCCGTTATGTGTGTTCCCTTCCTCCCAGCACGGGGCTCAGAAACCCGTGCTGGGGGACCACGTGATGCCCGGGTGACATCAGCGCCCTCCAGCGTGGTACTCAGCCAGTTCCAGGATGGCAGTATCAGCTCAGAAGCCTGCAATAAACTAGTCTGCTCACTGAGCTCAAACTGTCTGGTTGTGTCTCTTCTTTCAGGACCAGTATAGCTGATGCTACAATTGGTGACCCTGATTGGATCAAACGTCTTTGAACCCATCATGAGTGAGCCTGGGGTGATAAGCGCTTGAGCCGCGAAACTCCATGAATTCTGGGTTCAGGAGCTGGAGACCTGGGTCGGCCACGTGGAGGCTCAGTTTCACCTCTGCCAGATTTCATCCGACACAACCAAATTCTATCATGTGGTCGCTTCCCTGGACCTGGCCATCAGCAGACACGTGCTGCACCTTGCTCAGCACTCACCCGCCGAAGGCAAATACGACACCATCAAGCAAGTGCTTACTGGATCCCTCGGACTATCCAGACACGAGCATGCTGCTGAGATGCTACACCTCGACGCCCTGAGGGACAGGTCCCCGATGGAGCTGATGGATGAGATGCTCGCGCTCATGGGTGAGCACACCAACTCCCCACTCTTCGAGTGCATTTTTCGCGACCATATGCCCGGGGATATCCAGCCGCTGCTGGTCCAGTTCAGCTTCACTGTCCTGAGGAAGGTCCCCCAGAAGGCCCAGGAGCTATTGCTCGCACGATTCTCAGAGGGCTCAGTGGTCCAGCAGGTCACGAGGCACAAACACGAAGCACGCCAAGCCTGCCCCAAGCGCTCCGGTAGAGCATCTGGCTCCTGCAGGGGTGCCCAACAGCATAACCAAGGCCACAGCATCCACTCAAGGCCTCCCCAGCGCTGGGGAGCCAAGGCTCGGAAGTTTCATCCGTCTGGCTCATTCCAGGGAAATGACCAGGCCGGCCAATGTTAATGGCTGTGGGGGCTGGCCAAGAATACAGCCTCCTCTACCTGTGGGACTCAGTCAGCAGCCGACACTGGAGCCCAGATCACCGTCATCCTGGCCACGGCCGTCGAGTCCAGGAACTGACCTTGTGGTCCTCCCCTCCGTGCAACCAATGCAACGGCAATCCAGATATATGGAGACAAGACAGTCCACTTCCAGATCAGCCAACGAAATTTCACATGGAGGTTCACCGTCTTGTCCTTTCCAACTGCCATCGTGGGTGCAGACTTCCTCCTCGCACATGGGCTTCTTGTAGACATTCGAGGTAGGCCCCTGGTGGACGCCGTACCTTCCAGGCCGTCCGCCTCGACGCCTCCCGCTCGGAGCAACTGCAGATGGCCACGATCTGCACACCCAGAGACTCGTTCCAGTGAATCCTGGAAGAGTTCACGACACTCATCAAGCCATAGTTCTCTCCTGCCTCACCGCACTACGGGGTGTTCCACCACATCCCCACGCAGGGCCCACTGGTTCACGCCAAAGCTCGCCGGCTCCCGCCTGACAAGCTCAAGGAGGCAAAGGAGGAGTTTTCGCACCTGTTGGATCTTGGGCGGTCTGAAAGTCCATGGGCCTTGCTGCTCCACCTGGTCATGAAAGTCTCCGCCGGCTGGCGTCCCTGCGGAGACTATCGTCGGCTCAATGAGATAACATTTCCTCACCGTTACGCCATCCCTGGCATCCAAGACTTTGCGGCCAACCTGCACGGTGCGAGGGTTTTCTCCAAGGTTGACCTGGTGCGCGGATATCACCAGATCCCGGTGCACCCTGAGGACATACCAAAGACGGCAATCGTCTCCCCCTTTGGCTTGTTCGAATTCCTGCGCATGCCGTTCGGGCTCAAGATTCCCGCTCAGACCTTCAAGCGCCTCATGGACTCTGTGGGCAGGGACTTGGATTTTGGCTTTATTTATTAGGACGACATTCTCGTCGCCAGCAAGGACCAGGCGCAACACAAGGCCCACCTATGTGCCCTTTTCTCCAGGCTGGCCGATTTCAGCCTTACCATCAACCTGGCCAAGTGCTAGTTCGGGAAAGATTCCATGCAGTTCCTGGGCCATACTATCACGACCGAAGGAGCCACGCCCACCACTGCGAAGGTCTCCGCTCTCAGGGAGTTACCATGCCCGGACAGACTCAAGGGGCTGCAGGAGTTTGCGGATATGGTCTACTTTTACAACCGCTTCATCCCGGGATTTGATGGATAGAGCCGGTGCTGTATTAAAAATAAATATGACTGATGATGTTAAAAATCCACTGGCTTATGTATCTCAGACATTGAATAAACACTCAAAAGAATTATTCTGCTACTGGAAAATAATTTCTGTCCCTTGTATTAGCTCTGCAACATGTAGAAGAATGTGTTTGCACTGCTATGAGATTAGGTATTGATCATAATTTTTGAGTAAGATTAAAAATAAGAATAGATGATGATTCAACTGGAGTTTAATTTTGCAAGAATAGGACTGAAGTATAAGACATTATAATGATATTAAGGGCCAGTGTCATTGAGGATTTCTTATTTAGATGTTGGATTTAGAGGTTTCTGCTATATTTGTTTTTATTCTATTGATTATGGCTGTGAAATCTATTAGGAACAAATCGGAGATTGCAGTTTAAAATTTTGACCTTTCAGAAGTCTAAAACTTTCTCCATGGGAAGGAGGTGTAATGGAGTTGTGCGTTAACTTTTAATTTAATATTAAATTATATTCCTCATATATAAGAATGTGTTGGTAAAGTAAATTATAAAGTTAAAATATTGTATCTGTATTCTTGGTGCATTAGCTTGGATGGTTCAGGGGCACAAGGACAAAGCATTAGCATTTTAAACACGCATGGTTCTTGGAGATCGCAGACAGAAGGCAGTTGAGACAAACATGGGTGCTGATTGAAGTTAGACTCAAGAAGGTGAAACGGATTTATGATGTTCTTGAGATATTGAAAACAATAGGTGTTAGTTCAGAAACACCTGTATAAATTCTGGCCATTTTAGTTCTGAGGAAAGCAGACTTCTCAGAGGCATAAATGGATTTAAATGCTTTTTAGCACATTCTTGTCAAACGGTCCTTTCGTCCCAAAGATAATTAAAAAGGTTGTTAGTTCATAACATATTTTGGGCTTCTCCTTGTGATTTGGAGTTTTGGGATGTGAAATCTTTGGAGTTTTTGTGATTTATTAGTAAACTGATTTCCCAAGCTAATTAAAAGGCTTATTGTGTGTGTGGTTAAAGTACAGCGATGGATTTTGGTCCATGTTTGGCAACTCCAATCTGTGTCGATTTGAGAGTGGAAACTTTGTCAGTTTCTGCAGAATGTGAATGTTTTAAACCCCAATATGAAGTGAGATTCTGCACAAAGTACAGATGAGTGTGTTTTGGAAACAAAACTTAAGTGTGGGCCAAGTGATCTTGTCCAAATAGAAATGAAAAATGTGTTTGGAATCACCAAACTTTTCAGATCTGGAAAAGGAGGAGTTGTTGCTTATTGCTAAGGAGATGAAACTTCTGGAGGTTAAAAGTTGAACAACGCAAGTTGGCAGTTATGTTGAAAACCTTGGCCAGTGAAGAAGATACTGGACAATCGATTTCAAGAAAGCTTGAGAGATACAGCAGCTGAAAGAAACAAGCTGTCAGGTACAGAAGCAGACTAATTAAGAGATCAAAGAGTCGAGCTGTGAATCACCAGTCATTTTAAATATTTTCTTCAGTCAGAATTCTGATTCTGATTTTAAATTTGAAAGTTGTGACAGTGAAGGCAGTGATGTCTAAAATAGTTTAAATGTTTGTGACAGTGAGCAGCAGTTGGAACAAGGATTTTTCAGAACTTCGAGGAAAATTGATAGAAAAACAAAATGGAGATGGATGGAAACCATTCTCTGGTGAAGGAATTAAAAAGGGCCAGTTGGATATTATTTCAAGGGAGGTTTATTGATGAGAAAATATCATGCGACGTTGGCTAATGATGAATGGGCAGAGGTTCATTGGCTTATAGATCCTACAGCCTATAGAGATGAGATTTTGAACATGGCTCATAAAACACATTTGGGTGGGCACCTTGGGGTAAAGGAAATGATGAAACAATTCTACTGACCTAATTTGGAAAAGGATGGAAAGAGATTTTGTCACACTTGTCAAGTTGCAAGGAAACCTAATGAAGGTCCCACAGTAACATCTTTAAAATCTGTTCTTGGAGAACATTTTTCTAAAGTAATTGTGGACTGTCTTGGTCCAATGCCTGAAACAAAAACTGGAAACGAATATCTATTGACCATTATGTGTGCCATTTCCAGGTGTACAGAAGCCATACCACTTGGGAACATTAATGCAAAAACTATGTCTGGGGCTCGAGAAAATTTTTTTCAATTGGTTTGGTTTGCCTCAAAAAATAAAATCAGATCAGGGAAAGAATTTTATGTCAGGTGTATTTCATGTTAGTTTTTCAACAAGGAGGTCAACAAAGTGCATTGTCAGGATTTAAATATGGCAGTTCGGAAATTATATAAAGATAAAATGCCCAGGGTTTCTTTGGAAAAATTGACTTGGAAATATGAGTTGGTGTGTGGGGGGGGGAGGGTTGGGTGTGGTTTGTGTCTTCCTCATTTTAAGAATGATTAAAAAGCAGCTCAATTGAGATTTTTAAATATATTGTATAATTTAGATGATATTCCAGCTTGGGTTTCTGTTGAATTTAATGCAATAGGGAATATGGATCCCCAAGATTTTATTTACAAATGGAATCCTAAGTTTTATTTGAAAGTGGTGAATCATCTATTTTGAAACATTTGATTGAGTTGATAATGAAATTGGCATGAAAGGTTTAATATTGAAATAGGCGTTTTCCTTTTTCAAGAGACAACCAATTCTGGAAGATTTGGAGATGGAAGGGTATTAAGAAAATTAGTTTTGAGGACGTGAGATTGAAACCTTTGAAAGAATTATCTTGTTATTACCAAGTTAAAGCTTTTTTATCTGTAAAAGTAGGTCTTACTTTGATGTTACCTAATCAAAGTGAATTAGAATTACTGATTTGTAAACCTACTGGAAATAAATTTATTTCAGTAATGTATAACTTGCTTCAATCTAAGGCCCCCAAAACTGGAGTGAATAAATCTAAATGAAGATGGGAAATAGATTTAAATTCTCAAATAAGTGAAAATGATTGGATGGATTTGTGTAAATAATATGACTAATATATAGGTTGGTTCAATGTAATTTTTTACATCAGTTCTATTTGACTCCACACAAATCAAATAGATTAAATCCTGCCGTATCGGATTAACGTTTTCGACGTGGACCTGAGATTCGAACATTTTTGCATTCAATTTGGCAAATTCCTGAAGTTAGACAGTTTTGGTTTGCAGAAGGTAATTTTCACAGGACTTCATGTCATTTTTAGTGAGTAATATTAAGGTTATGAGGCCAAAATTAAATTGAAGTATTTATCACATTGAATTTGTGTTAATTGCTTCAGCAGTTGCTAGGAAATGATTAGCTTTAGCGGCACACATCGAGACGCAGGCGAATCGGCTCTGCACTGTTACGGCCGAAGCAGCAGTGTAGTCGTATCAAGATGGTGCTGCTGGGCACATCTTCTCCCCAGCTCAAACGGGCCATGCAGATGAACTTGGCTGCGTCATAACATCACCGCCCATGTGTGGGCGGCACTTACGGGCCTGACCGCCTGAAAAGATGCAGCACGTGGATTTTCCAATATAAACTGTTGGAAGTGCAAGCGACTAACAGAGTCGTCTCCATATTTCACTTCTCCTTGTGGCTACCGCTACAATTGGTGACCCCGACGAGTCCAGACGATTGTGGACTCCACACCATGGATGCTGCAGCAGTCAACGCAGTGGCTATGAAATTGCCAACCTCTGGACGCTTCACCCACGCACTTGGTTCAGGCAAGCGGAAGCACGATTTCACCTCCGGCAGATCACGTCTGAGTCGACAATTTTCTACCATGTCGTCAACTCCCTGGACCAAAAGACCGTGGCTAGGGTGGACGACCTGATACGTGATCCCAGGAGGAAGCAAATGCCCAGCCCTCAACAAACTCCTCTTGAGGACTTTCGGCCTGTTCAGACGACAGCGCGCTGCCAGGTTGATGCACCTGCACAGTTTAGGAGACAGAGCACCATGTGCCCTGATGGATGAGATGCTGGCACGAGCAGAGGGCCACAAATCATGCCTCATGTCTGAGTAGGCTTTCTTGGAACAGATGCCAGATGACATACAACTGCTGTTGACAGAGGAAGATTTCTCAGACCCACTTAAGGTCAGGGTTAGAGCTGATGCGTTGTGGCACATGAAACACGAAAATGAGTCCGCCATGAACCAATTGACTCATCCCCATGTGGGGCAGCAGAACTGATCCCACCCGAACCGAGCACAACCGCGCCCCACCAAATTAGCAGAGACACTGAATGTTAGCTGGTGTTTTTATCACCAACACTGATGGGCTCGAGCGTGACGATGCAGCCAGCCCTGCTCATTTTCAGAAAATGCCCAGGCCAGCCGCCGCTGTTGGACAAGGTGGCTGGCCTCACCAATAGCCTCTTGCACATGACTGACAAGGCTAGTGGCCGGCAGTTCTTGGTCGACTCGGCTGTTGAACTCAGTATCATCCCACCAATCGCCCTGAAGACACGAACATTCCCACAAGGTCCCACCCTCTGGGTGACAAAAAACACTGCCATCAAGACCTTTGACACGCACAATGTCCAAATACAACTCGGCAGAGAAAATTTCCAGTGGAATTTCACTCAAGCCACTGTGGACACATCACTTCTCGGCGCAGACTTTCTACGAGCACACAGCCTGCCGTTGGACGTGAAGGCCAAACGCTTGGTCCATTCCCAGACGTCCCAATAGATATTTCTCCAGCAATGCTTTATGTTCTTGGCATTCTCCGGTTTATTTTGAGGAGTCGGGGGAATGTTGGGAGGGTGGGTTGACGGGGATGGGAGGATAAATACCACGTGTTTAATTTTTAAAAATAATTTACAATTGAATGTAAATCAATGATTATTGTTGTGAAAAATAAAGTATTAAAAAAACCAAATTGCATTGTCTGCAAATCACCCAGAATGTGTGATGTGTGGCGGCTCACCACCAGGCAGGCGAATCAGTCCCGCTTGTAAGCCACGCGGCGGGACAGCCGGCCAAATTGGCGCCGTTATGTGTGTTCCCTTCCTCCCAGCACGGGGCTCAGAAACCCGTGCTGGGGGACCACGTGATGCCCGGGTGACATCAGCGCCCTCCAGCGTGGTACTCAGCCAGTTCCAGGATGGCAGTATCAGCTCAGAAGCCTGCAATAAACTAGTCTGCTCACTGAGCTCAAACTGTCTGGTTGTGTCTCTTTCAGGACCAGTATAGCTGATGCTACAATTGGTGACCCTGATTGGATCAAACGTCTTTGAACCCATCATGAGTGAGCCTGGGGTGATAAGCGCTTGAGCCGCGAAACTCCATGAATTCTGGGTTCAGGAGCTGGAGACCTGGGTCGGCCACGTGGAGGCTCAGTTTCACCTCTGCCAGATTTCATCCGACACAACCAAATTCTATCATGTGGTCGCTTCCCTGGACCTGGCCATCAGCAGACACGTGCTGCACCTTGCTCAGCACTCACCCGCCGAAGGCAAATACGACACCATCAAGCAAGTGCTTACTGGATCCCTCGGACTATCCAGACACGAGCATGCTGCTGAGATGCTACACCTCGACGCCCTGAGGGACAGGTCCCCGATGGAGCTGATGGATGAGATGCTCGCGCTCATGGGTGAGCACACCAACTCCCCACTCTTCGAGTGCATTTTTCACGACCATATGCCTGGGGATATCCAGCCGCTGCTGGTCCAGTTCAGCTTCACTGACCTGAGGAAGGTCCCCCAGAAGGCCCAGGAGCTATTGCTCGCACGATTCTCAGAGGGCTCAGTGGTCCAGCAGGTCACGAGGCACAAACACCAAGCACGCCAAGCCTGCCCCAAGCGCTCCGGTAGAGCATCTGGCTCCTGCAGGGGTGCCCAACAGCATAACCAAGGCCACAGCATCCACTCAAGGCCTCCCCAGCGCTGGGGAGCCAAGGCTCGGAAGTTTCATCCGTCTGGCTCATTCCAGGGAAATGACCAGGCCGGCCAATGTTAATGGCTGTGGGGGCTGGCCAAGAATACAGCCTCCTCTACCTGTGGGACTCAGTCAGCAGCCGACACTGGAGCCCAGATCACCGTCATCCTGGCCACGGCCGTCGAGTCCAGGAACTGACCTTGTGGTCCTACCCTCCGTGCAGCCAATGCAACAGCAATCCAGATATATGGAGACAAGACAGTCCACTTCCAGATCAGCCAACGAAATTTCACATGGAGGTTCACCGTCTTGTCCTTTCCAACTGCCATCGTGGGTGCAGACTTCCTCCTCGCACATGGGCTTCTTGTAGACATTCGAGGTAGGCCCCTGGTGGACGCCGTACCTTCCAGGCCGTCCGCCTCGACGCCTCCCGCTCGGAGCAACTGCAGATGGCCACGATCAGCACACCCAGAGACTCGTTCCAGTGAATCCTGGAAGAGTTCACGACACTCATCAAGCCATAGTTCTCTCCTGCCTCACCGCACTACGGGGTGTTCCACCACATCCCCACGCAGGGCCCACTGGTTCACGCCAAAGCTCGCCGGCTCCCGCCTGACAAGCTCAAGGAGGCAAAGGAGGAGTTTTCGCACCTGTTGGAACTTGGGATCATTCGGCGGTCTGAAAGTCCATGGGCCTTGCTGCTCCACCTGGTCATGAAAGTCTCCGCCACTGGCGTCCCTGCGGAGACTATCGTCGGCTCAATGAGATAACATTTCCTCACCGTTACGCCATCCCTGGCATCCAAGACTTTGCGGCCAACCTGCACGGTGCGAGGGTTTTCTCCAAGGTTGACCTGGTGCGCGGATATCACCAGATCCCGGTGCACCCTGAGGACATACCAAAGACGGCAATCGTCTCCCCCTTTGGCTTGTTCGAATTCATGCGCATGCCGTTCGGGCTCAAGAATCCCGCTCAGACCTTCAAGCGCCTCATGGACTCTGTGGGCAGGGACTTGGATTTTGGCTTTATTTATTAGGACGACATTCTCGTCGCCAGCAAGGACCAGGCGCAACACAAGGCCCACCTATGTGCCCTTTTCTCCAGGCTGGCCGATTTCAGCCTTACCATCAACCTGGCCAAGTGCTAGTTCGGGAAAGATTCCATGCAGTTCCTGGGCCATACTATCACGACCGAAGGAGCCACGCCCACCACTGCGAAGGTCTCCGCTCTCAGGGAGTTACCATGCCCGGACAGACTCAAGGGGCTGCAGGAGTTTGCGGATATGGTCTACTTTTACAACCGCTTCATCCCGGGATTTGATGGATAGAGCCGGTGCTGTATTAAAAATAAATATGACTGATGATGTTAAAAATCCACTGGCTTATGTATCTCAGACATTGAATAAACACTCAAAAGAATTATTCTGCTACTGGAAAATAATTTCTGTCCCTTGTATTAGCTCTGCAACATGTAGAAGAATGTGTTTGCACTGCTATGAGATTAGGTATTGATCATAATTTTTGAGTAAGATTAAAAATAAGAATAGATGATGATTCAACTGGAGTTTAATTTTGCAAGAATAGGACTGAAGTATAAGACATTATAATGATATTAAGGGCCAGTGTCATTGAGGATTTCTTATTTAGATGTTGGATTTAGAGGTTTCTGCTATATTTGTTTTTATTCTATTGATTATGGCTGTGAAATCTATTAGGAACAAATCGGAGATTGCAGTTTAAAATTTTGACCTTTCAGAAGTCTAAAACTTTCTCCATGGGAAGGAGGTGTAATGGAGTTGTGCGTTAACTTTTAATTTAATATTAAATTATATTCCTCATATATAAGAATGTGTTGGTAAAGTAAATTATAAAGTTAAAATATTGTATCTGTATTCTTGGTGCGTTAGCTTGGATGGTTCAGGGGCACAAGGACAAAGCATTAGCATTTTAAACACGCATGGTTCTTGGAGATCGCAGACAGAAGGCAGTTGAGACAAACATGGGTGCTGATTGAAGTTAGACTCAAGAAGGTGAAACGGATTTATGATGTTCTTGAGATATTGAAAACAATAGGTGTTAGTTCAGAAACACCTGTATAAATTCTGGCCATTTTAGTTCTGAGGAAAGCAGACTTCTCAGAGGCATAAATGGATTTTTAGCACATTCTTGTCAAACGGTCCTTTCGTCCCAAAGATAATTAAAAAGGTTGTTAGTTCATAACATATTTTGGGCTTCTCCTTGTGATTTGGAATTTTGGGATGTGAAATCTTTGGAGTTTTTGTGATTTATTAGTAAACTGATTTCCCAAGCTAATTAAAAGGCTTATTGTGTGTGTGGTTAAAGTACAGCGATGGATTTTGGTCCATGTTTGGCAACTCCAATCTGTGTCGATTTGAGAGTGGAAACTTTGTCAGTTTCTGCAGAATGTGAATGTTTTAAACCCCAATATGAAGTGAGATTCTGCACAAAGTACAGATGAGTGTGTTTTGGAAACAAAACTTAAGTGTGGGCCAAGTGATCTTGTCCAAATAGAAATGAAAAATGTGTTTGGAATCACCAAACTTTTCAGATCTGGAAAAGGAGGAGTTGTTGCTTATTGCTAAGGAGATGAAACTTCTGGAGGTTAAAAGTTGAACAACGCAAGTTGGCAGTTATGTTGAAAACCTTGGCCAGTGAAGAAGATACTGGACAATCGATTTCAAGAAAGCTTGAGAGATACAGCAGCTGAAAGAAACAAGCTGTCAGGTACAGAAGCAGACTAATTAAGAGATCAAAGAGTCGAGCTGTGAATCACCAGTCATTTTAAATATTTTCTTCAGTCAGAATTCTGATTCTGATTTTAAATTTGAAAGTTGTGACAGTGAAGGCAGTGATGTCTAAAATAGTTTAAATGTTTGTGACAGTGAGCAGCAGTTGGAACAAGGATTTTTCAGAACTTCGAGGAAAATTGATAGAAAAACAAAATGGAGATGGATGGAAACCATTCTCTGGTGAAGGAATTAAAAAGGGCCAGTTGGATATTATTTCAAGGGAGGTTTATTGATGAGAAAATATCATGCGACGTTGGCTAATGATGAATGGGCAGAGGTTCATTGGCTTATAGATCCTACAGCCTATAGAGATGAGATTTTGAACATGGCTCATAAAACACATTTGGGTGGGCACCTTGGGGTAAAGGAAATGATGAAACAATTCTACTGACCTAATTTGGAAAAGGATGGAAAGAGATTTTGTCACACTTGTCAAGTTGCAAGGAAACCTAATGAAGGTCCCACAGTAACATCTTTAAAATCTGTTCTTGGAGAACATTTTTCTAAAGTAATTGTGGACTGTCTTGGTCCAATGCCTGAAACAAAAACTGGAAAGGAATATCTATTGACCATTATGTGTGCCATTTCCAGGTGTACAGAAGCCATACCACTTGGGAACATTAATGCAAAAACTATGTCTGGGGCTCGAGAAAATTTTTTTCAATTGGTTTGGTTTGCCTCAAAAAATAAAATCAGATCAGGGAAATAATTTTATGTCAGGTGTATTTCATGTTAGTTTTTCAACAAGGAGGTCAACAAATTGCATTGTCAGGATTTAAATATGGCAGTTCGGAAATTATATAAAGATAAAATGCCCAGGGTTTCTTTGGAAAAATTGACTTGGAAATATGAGTTGGTGTGTGGGGGGGGGAGGGTTGGGTGTGGTTTGTGTCTTCCTCATTTTAAGAATGATTAAAAAGCAGCTCAATTGAGATTTTTAAATATATTGTATAATTTAGATGATATTCCAGCTTGGGTTTCTGTTGAATTTAATGCAATAGGGAATATGGATCCCCAAGATTTTATTTACAAATGGAATCCTAAGTTTTATTTGAAAGTGGTGAATCATCTATTTTGAAACATTTGATTGAGTTGATAATGAAATTGGCATGAAAGGTTTAATATTGAAATAGGCGTTTTCCTTTTTCAAGAGACAACCAATTCTGGAAGATTTGGAGATGGAAGGGTATTAAGAAAATTAGTTTTGAGGACGTGAGATTGAAACCTTTGAAAGAATTATCTTGTTATTACCAAGTTAAAGCTTTTTTATCTGTAAAAGTAGGTCTTACTTTGATGTTACCTAATCAAAGTGAATTAGAATTACTGATTTGTAAACCTACTGGAAATAAATTTATTTCAGTAATGTATAACTTGCTTCAATCTAAGGCCCCCAAAACTGGAGTGAATAAATCTAAATGAAGATGGGAAATAGATTTAAATTCTCAAATAAGTGAAAATGATTGGATGGATTTGTGTAAATAATATGACTAATATATAGGTTGGTTCAATGTAATATTTTACATCAGTTCTATTTGACTCCACACAAATCAAATAGATTAAATCCTGCCGTATCGGATTAACGTTTTCGACGTGGACCTGAGATTCGAACATTTTTGCATTCAATTTGGCAAATTCCTGAAGTTAGACAGTTTTGGTTTGCAGAAGGTAATTTTCACAGGACTTCATGTCATTTTTAGTGAGTAATATTAAGGTTATGAGGCCAAAATTAAATTGAAGTATTTATCACATTGAATTTGTGTTAATTGCTTCAGCAGTTGCTAGGAAATGATTAGCTTTAGCGGCACACATCGAGACGCAGGCGAATCGGCTCTGCACTGTTACGGCCGAAGCAGCAGTGTAGTCGTATCAAGATGGTGCTGCTGGGCACATCTTCTCCCCAGCTCAAACGGGCCATGCAGATGAACTTGGCTGCGTCATAACATCACCGCCCATGTGTGGGCGGCACTTACGGGCCTGACCGCCTGAAAAGATGCAGCACGTGGATTTTCCAATATAAACTGTTGGAAGTGCAAGCGACTAACAGAGTCGTCTCCATATTTCACTTCTCCTTGTGGCTACCGCTACAATTGGTGACCCCGACGAGTCCAGACGATTGTGGACTCCACACCATGGATGCTGCAGCAGTCAACGCAGTGGCTATGAAATTGCCAACCTCTGGACGCTTCACCCACGCACTTGGTTCAGGCAAGCGGAAGCACGATTTCACCTCCGGCAGATCACGTCTGAGTCGACAATTTTCTACCATGTCGTCAACTCCCTGGACCAAAAGACCGTGGCTAGGGTGGACGACCTGATACGTGATCCCAGGAGGAAGCAAATGCCCAGCCCTCAACAAACTCCTCTTGAGGACTTTCGGCCTGTTCAGACGACAGCGCGCTGCCAGGTTGATGCACCTGCACAGTTTAGGAGACAGAGCACCATGTGCCCTGATGGATGAGATGCTGGCACGAGCAGAGGGCCACAAATCATGCCTCATGTCTGAGTAGGCTTTCTTGGAACAGATGCCAGATGACATACAACTGCTGTTGACAGAGGAAGATTTCTCAGACCCACTTAAGGTCAGGGTTAGAGCTGATGCGTTGTGGCACATGAAACACGAAAATGAGTCCGCCATGAACCAATTGACTCATCCCCATGTGGGGCAGCAGAACTGATCCCACCCGAACCGAGCACAACCGCGCCCCACCAAATTAGCAGAGACACTGAATGTTAGCTGGTGTTTTTATCACCAACACTGATGGGCTCGAGCGTGACGATGCAGCCAGCCCTGCTCATTTTCAGAAAATGCCCAGGCCAGCCGCCGCTGTTGGACAAGGTGGCTGGCCTCACCAATAGCCTCTTGCACATGACTGACAAGGCTAGTGGCCGGCAGTTCTTGGTCGACTCGGCTGTTGAACTCAGTATCATCCCACCAATCGCCCTGAAGACACGAACATTCCCACAAGGTCCCACCCTCTGGGCGACAAAAAACACTGCCATCAAGACCTTTGACACGCACAATGTCCAAATACAACTCGGCAGAGAAAATTTCCAGTGGAATTTCACTCAAGCCACTGTGGACACATCACTTCTCGGCGCAGACTTTCTACGAGCACACAGCCTGCCGTTGGACGTGAAGGCCAAACGCTTGGTCCATTCCCAGACGTCCCAATAGATATTTCTCCAGCAATGCTTTATGTTCTTGGCATTCTCCGGTTTATTTTGAGGAGTCGGGGGGATGTTGGGAGGGTGGGTTGACGGGGATGGGAGGATAAATACCACGTGTTTAATTTTTAAAAATAATTTACAATTGAATGTAAATCAATGATTATTGTTGTGAAAAATAAAGTATTAAAAAAACCAAATTGCATTGTCTGCAAATCACCCAGAATGTGTGATGTGTGGCGGCTCACCACCAGGCAGGCGAATCAGTCCCGCTTGTAAGCCACGCGGCGGGACAGCCGGCCAAAATGGCGCCGTTATGTGTGTTCCCTTCCTCCCAGCACGGGGCTCAGAAACCCGTGCTGGGGGACCACGTGATGCCCGGGTGACATCAGCGCCCTCCAGCGTGGTACTCAGCCAGTTCCAGGATGGCAGTATCAGCTCAGAAGCCTGCAATAAACTAGTCTGCTCACTGAGCTCAAACTGTCTGGTTGTGTCTCTTCTTTCAGGACCAGTATAGCTGATGCTACAATTGGTGACCCTGATTGGATCAAACGTCTTTGAACCCATCATGAGTGAGCCTGGGGTGATAAGCGCTTGAGCCGCGAAACTCCATGAATTCTGGGTTCAGGAGCTGGAGACCTGGGTCGGCCACGTGGAGGCTCAGTTTCACCTCTGCCAGATTTCATCCGACACAACCAAATTCTATCATGTGGTCGCTTCCCTGGACCTGGCCATCAGCAGACACGTGCTGCACCTTGCTCAGCACTCACCCGCCGAAGGCAAATACGAGACCATCAAGCAAGTGCTTACTGGATCCCTCGGACTATCCAGACACGAGCATGCTGCTGAGATGCTACACCTCGACGCCCTGAGGGACAGGTCCCCGATGGAGCTGATGGATGAGATGCTCGCGCTCATGGGTGAGCACACCAACTCCCCACTCTTCGAGTGCATTTTTCACGACCATATGCCCGGGGATATCCAGCCGCTGCTGGTCCAGTTCAGCTTCACTGACCTGAGGAAGGTCCCCCAGAAGGCCCAGGAGCTATTGCTCGCACGATTCTCAGAGGGCTCAGTGGTCCAGCAGGTCACGAGGCACAAACACCAAGCACGCCAAGCCTGCCCCAAGCGCTCCGGTAGAGCATCTGGCTCCTGCAGGGGTGCCCAACAGCATAACCAAGGCCACAGCATCCACTCAAGGCCTCCCCAGCGCTGGGGAGCCAAGGCTCGGAAGTTTCATCCGTCTGGCTCATTCCAGGGAAATGACCAGGCCGGCCAATGTTAATGGCTGTGGGGGCTGGCCAAGAATACAGCCTCCTCTACCTGTAGGACTCAGTCAGCAGCCGACACTGGAGCCCAGATCACCGTCATCCTGGCCACGGCCGTCGAGTCCAGGAACTGACCTTGTGGTCCTCCCCTCCGTGCAGCCAATGCAACAGCAATCCAGATATATGGAGACAAGACAGTCCACTTCCAGATCAGCCAACGAAATTTCACATGGAGGTTCACCGTCTTGTCCTTTCCAACTGCCATCGTGGGTGCAGACTTCCTCCTCGCACATGGGCTTCTTGTAGACATTCGAGGTAGGCCCCCGGTGGACGCCGTACCTTCCAGGCCGTCCGCCTCGACGCCTCCCGCTCGGAGCAACTGCAGATGGCCACGATCAGCACACCCAGAGACTCGTTCCAGTGAATCCTGGAAGAGTTCACGACACTCATCAAGCCATAGTTCTCTCCTGCCTCACCGCACTACGGGGTGTTCCACCACATCCCCACGCAGGGCCCACTGGTTCACGCCAAAGCTCGCCGGCTCCCGCCTGACAAGCTCAAGGAGGCAAAGGAGGAGTTTTCGCACCTGTTGGAACTTGGGATCATTCGGCGGTCTGAAAGTCCATGGGCCTTGCTGCTCCACCTGGTCATGAAAGTCTCCGCCACTGGCGTCCCTGCGGAGACTATCGTCGGCTCAATGAGATAACATTTCCTCACCGTTACGCCATCCCTGGCATCCAAGACTTTGCGGCCAACCTGCACGGTGCGAGGGTTTTCTCCAAGGTTGACCTGGTGCGCGGATATCACCAGATCCCGGTGCACCCTGAGGACATACCAAAGACGGCAATCGTCTGCCCCTTTGGCTTGTTCGAATTCATGCGCATGCCGTTCGGGCTCAAGAATCCCGCTCAGACCTTCAAGCGCCTCATGGACTCTGTGGGCAGGGACTTGGATTTTGGCTTTATTTATTAGGACGACATTCTCGTCGCCAGCAAGGACCAGGCGCAACACAAGGCCCACCTATGTGCCCTTTTCTCCAGGCTGGCCGATTTCAGCCTTACCATCAACCTGGCCAAGTGCTAGTTCGGGAAAGATTCCATGCAGTTCCTGGGCCATACTATCACGACCGAAGGAGCCACGCCCACCACTGCGAAGGTCTCCGCTCTCAGGGAGTTACCATGCCCGGACAGACTCAAGGGGCTGCAGGAGTTCGCGGATATGGTCTACTTTTACAACCGCTTCATCCCGGGATTTGATGGGTAGAGCCGGTGCTGTATTAAAAATAAATATGACTGATGATGTTAAAAATCCACTGGCTTATGTATCTCAGACATTGAATGAACACTCAAAAGAATTATTCTGCTACTGGAAAATAATTTCTGTCCCTTGTATTAGCTCTGCAACATGTAGAAGAATGTGTTTGCACTGCTATGAGATTAGGTATTGATCATAATTTTTGAGTAAGATTAAAAATAAGAATAGATGATGATTCAACTGGAGTTTAATTTTGCAAGAATAGGACTGAAGTATAAGACATTATAATGATATTAAGGGCCAGTGTCATTGAGGATTTCTTATTTAGATGTTGGATTTAGAGGTTCCTGCTATATTTGTTTTTATTCTATTGATTATGGCTGTGAAATCTATTAGGAACAAATCGGAGATTGCAGTTTAAAATTTTGACCTTTCAGAAGTCTAAAACTTTCTCCATGTGAAGGAGGTGTAATGGAGTTGTGTGTTAACTTTTAATTTAATATTAAATTATATTCCTCATATATAAGAATGTCTTGGTAAAGTAAATTATAAAGTTAAAATATTGTATCTGTATTCTTGGTGCGTTAGCTTGGATGGTTCAGGGGCACAAGGACAAAGCATTAGCATTTTAAACACGCATGGTTCTTGGAGATCGCAGACAGAAGGCATTTGAGACAAACATGGGTGCTGATTGAAGTTAGACTCAAGAAGGTGAAACGGATTTATGATGTTCTTGAGATATTGAAAACAATAGGTGTTAGTTCAGAAACACTTGTATAAATTCTGGCCATTTTAGTTCTGAGGAAAGCAGACTTCTCAGAGGCATAAATGGATTTAAATGCTTTTTAGCACATTCTTGTCAAACGGTCCTTTCGTCCCAAAGATAATTAAAAAGGTTGTTAGTTCATAACATATTTTGGGCTTCTCCTTGTGATTTGGAGTTTTGGGATGTGAAATCTTTGGAGTTTTTGTGATTTATTGGTAAACTGATTTCCCAAGCTAATTAAAAGGCTTATTGTGTGTGTGGTTAAAGTACAGCGATGGATTTTGGTCCATGTTTGGCAACTCCAATCTGTGTCGATTTGAGAGTGGAAACTTTGTCAGTTTCTGCAGAATGTGAATGTTTTAAACCCCAATATGAAGTGAGATTCTGCACAAAGTACAGATGAGTGTGTTTTGGAAACAAAACTTAAGTGTGGGCCAAGTGATCTTGTCCAAATAGAAATGAAAAATGTGTTTGGAATCACCAAACTTTTCAGATCTGGAAAAGGAGGAGTTGTTGCTTATTGCTAAGGAGATGAAACTTCTGGAGGTTAAAAGTTGAACAACGCAAGTTGGCAGTTATGTTGAAAACCTTGGCCAGTGAAGAAGATACTGGACAATCGATTTCAAGAAAGCTTGAGAGATACAGCAGCTGAAAGAAACAAGCTGTCAGGTACAGAAGCAAACTAATTAAGAGATCAAAGAGTCGAGCTGTGAATCACCAGTCATTTTAAATATTTTCTTCAGTCAGAATTCTGATTCTGATTTTAAATTTGAAAGTTGTGACAGTGAAGGCAGTGATGTCTAAAATAGTTTAAATGTTTGTGACAGTGAGCAGCAGTTGGAACAAGGATTTTTCAGAACTTCGAGGAAAATTGATAGAAAAACAAAATGGAGATGGATGGAAACCATTCTCTGGTGAAGGAATTAAAAAGGGCCAGTTGGATATTATTTCAAGGGAGGTTTATTGATGAGAAAATATCATGCGACGTTGGCTAATGATGAATGGGCAGAGGTTCATTGGCTTATAGATCCTACAGCCTATAGAGATGAGATTTTGAACATGGCTCATAAAACACATTTGGGTGGGCACCTTGGGGTAAAGGAAATGATGAAACAATTCTACTGACCTAATTTGGAAAAGGATGGAAAGAGATTTTGTCACACTTGTCAAGTTGCAAGGAAACCTAATGAAGGTCCCACAGTAACATCTTTAAAATCTATTCTTGGAGAACATTTTTCTAAAGTAATTGTGGACTGTCTTGGTCCAATGCCTGAAACAAAAACTGGAAATGAATATCTATTGACCATTATGACATTATGTGTGCCATTTCCAGGTATACAGAAGCCATACCACTTGGGAATATTAAAGCAAAAACTGCGTCTGGGGCTCTAGAAAAATTTTTTCAATTGGTTTGGTTTGCCTCAAAAAATAAAATCAGATCAGGGAAAGAATTTTATGTCAGGTGTATTTCATGTTAGTTTTTCAACAAGGAGGTCAACAAATTGCATTGTCAGGATTTAAATATGGCGGTTCGGAAATTATATAAAGATAAAATGCCCAGGGTTTCTTTGGAAAAATTGACTTGGAAATATGAGTTGGTGTGTGGGGGGGGGAGGGTTGGGTGTGGTTTGTGTCTTCCTCATTTTAAGAATGATTAAAAAGCAGCTCAATTGAGATTTATAAATATATTGTATAATTTAGATGATATTCCAGCTTGGGTTTCTGTTGAATTTAATGCAATAGGGAACATGGATCCCCAAGATTTTATTTACAAATGGAATCCTAAGTTTTATTTGCAAGTGGTGAATCATCTATTTTGAAACTTTTGATTGAGTTGATAATGAAATTGGCATGAAAGGTTTAATATTGAAATAGGCGTTTTCCTTTTTCAAGAGACAACCAATTCTGGAAGATTTGGAGATGGAAGGGTATTAAGAAAATTAGTTTTGAGGCCGTGAGATTGAAACCTTTGAAAGAATTATCTTGTTATTACCAAGTTAAAGCTTTTTTATCTGTAAAAGTAGGTCTTACTTTGATGTGACCTAATCAAAGTGAATTAGAATTACTGATTTGTAATCCTACTGGAAATAAATTTATTTCAGTAATGTATAACTTGCTTCAATCTAAGGCCCCCAAAACTGGAGTGAATAAATCTAAATGAAGATGGGAAATAGATTTAAATTCTCAAATAAGCGAAAATGATTGGATGGATTTGTGTAAATAATATGACTAATATATAGGTTGGTTCAATGTAATTTTTTACATCAGTTCTATTTGACTCCACACAAATCAAATAGATTAAATCCTGCCGTATCGGATTAATGTTTTCGACGTGGACCTGAGATTCGAACATTTTTGCATTCAACTTGGCAAATTCCTGAAGTTAGACAGTTTTGGTTTGCAGAAGGTAATTTTCACAGGACTTCATGTTATTTTTACTGAGTAATATTAAGGTTATGAGGCCAAAATTGAATTGAAGTATTTATCACATTGAATTTGTGTTAATTGCTTCAGCAGTTGCTAGGAAATGATTAGCTGTAGCGGCACACATCGAGACGCAGGCGAATCGGTTCTGCACTGTTACGGCCGTAACAGCAGTGTAGTCGTGTCAAGATGGTGCTGCCGGGCACATCTTCTCCCCATCTCAAACGGGCCATGCAGATGCATTTGGCTGCGTCATAACATCACCGCCCATGTGTGGGCGGCACTTATGGGCCGGACCGCCTGATAAGGTGCAGCACGGGAATTTTCCAATATAAACTGTTGGAAGTGCAAGCGACTAACAGAGTCATCTCCTTATTTCACTTCTCCTTGTGGCTACCGCTACAATTGGTGACCCCGACGAGTCCAGACGATTGTGGACTCCACACCATGGATGCTGCAGCAGTCAACGCAGTGGCTATGAAATTGCCAACCTCTGGACGCTTCACCCACGCACTTGGTTCAGGCAAGCGGAAGCACGATTTCACCTCCGGCAGATCACGTCTGAGTCGACAATTTTCTACCATGTCGTCAACTCCCTGGACCAAAAGACCGTGGCTAGGGTGGACGACCTGATACGTGATCCCAGGAGGAAGCAAATGCCCAGCCCTCAACAAACTCCTCTTGAGGGCTTTCGGCCTGTTCAGACGACAGCGCGCTGCCAGGTTGATGCACCTGCACAGTTTAGGAGACAGAGCACCATGTGCCCTGATGGATGAGATGCTGGCACGAGCAGAGGGCCACAAATCATGCCTCATGTCTGAGTAGGCTTTCTTGGAACAGATGCCAGATGACATACAACTGCTGTTGACAGACGAAGATTTCTCAGACCCACTTAAGGTCAGGGTTAGAGCTGATGCGTTGTGGCACATGAAACACGAAAATGAGTCCGCCATGAACCAATTGACTCATCCCCATGTGGGGCAGCAGAACTGATCCCACCCGAACCGAGCACAACCGCGCCCCACCAAATTAGCAGAGACACTGAATGTTAGCTGGTGTTTTTATCACCAACACTGATGGGCTCGAGCGTGACGATGCAGCCAGCCCTGCTCATTTTCAGAAAATGTCCAGGCCAGCCGCCGCTGTTGGACAAGGTGGCTGGCCTCACCAATAGCCTCTTGCACATGACTGACAAGGCTAGTGGCCGGCAGTTCTTGGTCGACTCGGCTGTTGAACTCAGTATCATCCCACCAATCGCCCTGAAGACACGAATATTCCCACAAGGTCCCACCCTCTGGGCGACAAAAAACACTGCCATCAAGACCTTTGACACGCACAATGTCCAAATACAACTCGGCAGAGAAAATTTCCAGTGGAATTTCACTCAAGCCACTGTGGACACATCACTTCTCGGCGCAGACTTTCTACGAGCACACAGCCTGCCGTTGGACGTGAAGGCCAAACGCTTGGTCCATTCCCAGACGTCCCAATAGATATTTCTCCAGCAATGCTTTATGTTCTTGGCATTCTCCGGTTTATTTTGAGGAGTCGGGGGGATGTTGGGAGGGTGGGTTGACGGGGATGGGAGGATAAATACCACGTGTTTAATTTTTAAAAATAATTTACAATTGAATGTAAATCAATGATTATTGTTGTGAAAAATAAAGTATTAAAAAAACCAAATTGCATTGTCTGCAAATCACCCAGAATGTGTGATGTGTGGCGGCTCACCACCAGGCAGGCGAATCAGTCCCGCTTGTAAGCCACGCGGCGGGACAGCCGGCCAAAATGGCGCCGTTATGTGTGTTCCCTTCCTCCCAGCACGGGGCTCAGAAACCCGTGCTGGGGGACCACGTGATGCCCGGGTGACATCAGCGCCCTCCAGCGTGGTACTCAGCCAGTTCCAGGATGGCAGTATCAGCTCAGAAGCCTGCAATAAACTAGTCTGCTCACTGAGCTCAAACTGTCTGGTTGTGTCTCTTCTTTCAGGACCAGTATAGCTGATGCTACAATTGGTGACCCTGATTGGATCAAACGTCTTTGAACCCATCATGAGTGAGCCTGGGGTGATCAGCGCTTGAGCCGCGAAACTCCATGAATTCTGGGTTCAGGAGCTGGAGACCTGGGTCGGCCACGTGGAGGCTCAGTTTCACCTCTGCCAGATTTCGTCCGACACAACCAAATTCTATCATGTGGTCGCTTCCCTGGACCTGGCCATCAGCAGACACGTGCTGCACCTTGCTCAGCACTCACCCGCCGAAGGCAAATACGAGACCATCAAGCAAGTGCTTACTGGATCCCTCGGACTATCCAGACACGAGCATGCTGCTGAGATGCTACACCTCGACGCCCTGAGGGACAGGTCCCCGATGGAGCTGATGGATGAGATGCTCGCGCTCATGGGTGAGCACACCAACTCCCCACTCTTCGAGTGCATTTTTCGCGACCATATGCCCAGGGATATCCAGCCGCTGCTGGTCCAGTTCAGCTTCACTGACCTGAGGAAGGTCCCCCAGAAGGCCCAGGAGCTATTGCTCGCACGATTCTCAGAGGGCTCAGTGGTCCAGCAGGTCACGAGGCACAAACACGAAGCACGCCAAGCCTGCCCCAAGCGCTCCGGTAGAGCATCTGGCTCCTGCAGGGGTGCCCAACAGCATAACCAAGGCCACAGCATCCACTCAAGGCCTCCCCAGCGCTGGGGAGCCAAGGCTCGGAAGTTTCATCCGTCTGGCTCATTCCAGGGAAATGACCAGGCCGGCCAATGTTAATGGCTGTGGGGGCTGGCCAAGAATACAGCCTCCTCTACCTGTGGGACTCAGTCAGCAGCCGACACTGGAGCCCAGATCACCGTCATCCTGGCCACGGCCGTCGAGTCCAGGAACTGACCTTGTGGTCCTCCCCTCCGTGCAGCCAATGCAACAGCAATCCAGATATATGGAGACAAGACAGTCCACTTCCAGATCAGCCAACGAAATTTCACATGGAGGTTCACCGTCTTGTCCTTTCCAACTGCCATCGTGGGTGCAGACTTCCTCCTCGCACATGGGCTTCTTGTAGACATTCGAGGTAGGCCCCTGGTGGACGCCGTACCTTCCAGGCCGTCCGCCTCGACGCCTCCCGCTCGGAGCAACTGCAGATGGCCACGATCAGCACACCCAGAGACTCGTTCCAGTGAATCCTGGAAGAGTTCACGACACTCATCAAGCCATAGTTCTCTCCTGCCTCACCGCACTACGGGGTGTTCCACCACATCCCCACGCAGGGCCCACTGGTTCACGCCAAAGCTCGCCGGCTCCCGCCTGACAAGCTCAAGGAGGCAAAGGAGGTGTTTTCGCACCTGTTGGAACTTGGGATCATTCGGCGGTCTGAAAGTCCATGGGCCTTGCTGCTCCACCTGGTCATGAAAGTCTCCGCCGGCTGGCGTCCCTGCGGAGACTATCGTCGGCTCAATGAGATAACATTTCCTCACCGTTACGCCATCCCTGGCATCCAAGACTTTGCGGCCAACCTGCACGGTGCGAGGGTTTTCTCCAAGGTTGACCTGGTGCGCGGATATCACCAGATCCCGGTGCACCCTGAGGACATACCAAAGACGGCAATCGTCTCCCCCTTTGGCTTGTTCGAATTCATGCGCATGCCGTTCGGGCTCAAGAATCCCGCTCAGACCTTCAAGCGCCTCATGGACTCTGTGGGCAGGGACTTGGATTTTGGCTTTATTTATTAGGACGACATTCTCGTCGCCAGCAAGGACCAGGCGCAACACAAGGCCCACCTATGTGCCCTTTTCTCCAGGCTGGCCGATTTCAGCCTTACCATCAACCTGGCCAAGTGCTAGTTCGGGAAAGATTCCATGCAGTTCCTGGGCCATACTATCACGACCGAAGGAGCCACGCCCACCACTGCGAAGGTCTCCGCTCTCAGGGAGTTACCATGCCCGGACAGACTCAAGGGGCTGCAGGAGTTCGCGGATATGGTCTACTTTTACAACCGCTTCATCCCGGGATTTGATGGGTAGAGCCGGTGCTGTATTAAAAATAAATATGACTGATGATGTTAAAAATCCACTGGCTTATGTATCTCAGACATTGAATGAACACTCAAAAGAATTATTCTGCTACTGGAAAATAATTTCTGTCCCTTGTATTAGCTCTGCAACATGTAGAAGAATGTGTTTGCACTGCTATGAGATTAGGTATTGATCATAATTTTTGAGTAAGATTAAAAATAAGAATAGATGATGATTCAACTGGAGTTTAATTTTGCAAGAATAGGACTGAAGTATAAGACATTATAATGATATTAAGGGCCAGTGTCATTGAGGATTTCTTATTTAGATGTTGGATTTAGAGGTTCCTGCTATATTTGTTTTTATTCTATTGATTATGGCTGTGAAATCTATTAGGAACAAATCGGAGATTGCAGTTTAAAATTTTGACCTTTCAGAAGTCTAAAACTTTCTCCATGTGAAGGAGGTGTAATGGAGTTGTGTGTTAACTTTTAATTTAATATTAAATTATATTCCTCATATATAAGAATGTCTTGGTAAAGTAAATTATAAAGTTAAAATATTGTATCTGTATTCTTGGTGCGTTAGCTTGGATGGTTCAGGGGCACAAGGACAAAGCATTAGCATTTTAAACACGCATGGTTCTTGGAGATCGCAGACAGAAGGCAGTTGAGACAAACATGGGTGCTGATTGAAGTTAGACTCAAGAAGGTGAAACGGATTTATGATGTTCTTGAGATATTGAAAACAATAGGTGTTAGTTCAGAAACACTTGTATAAATTCTGGCCATTTTAGTTCTGAGGAAAGCAGACTTCTCAGAGGCATAAATGGATTTAAATGCTTTTTAGCACATTCTTGTCAAACGGTCCTTTCGTCCCAAAGATAATTAAAAAGGTTGTTAGTTCATAACATATTTTGGGCTTGTCCTTGTGATTTGGAGTTTTGGGATGTGAAATCTTTGGAGTTTTTGTGATTTATTAGTAAACTGATTTCCCAAGCTAATTAAAAGGCTTATTGTGTGTGTGGTTAAAGTACAGCGATGGATTTTGGTCCATGTTTGGCAACTCCAATCTGTGTCGATTTGAGAGTGGAAACTTTGTCAGTTTCTGCAGAATGTGAATGTTTTAAACCCCAATATGAAGTGAGATTCTGCACAAAGTACAGATGAGTGTGTTTTGGAAACAAAACTTAAGTGTGGGCCAAGTGATCTTGTCCAAATAGAAATGAAAAATGTGTTTGGAATCACCAAACTTTTCAGATCTGGAAAAGGAGGAGTTGTTGCTTATTGCTAAGGAGATGAAACTTCTGGAGGTTAAAAGTTGAACAACGCAAGTTGGCAGTTATGTTGAAAACCTTGGCCAGTGAAGAAGATACTGGACAATCGATTTCAAGAAAGCTTGAGAGATACAGCAGCTGAAAGAAACAAGCTGTCAGGTACAGAAGCAAACTAATTAAGAGATCAAAGAGTCGAGCTGTGAATCACCAGTCATTTTAAATATTTTCTTCAGTCAGAATTCTGATTCTGATTTTAAATTTGAAAGTTGTGACAGTGAAGGCAGTGATGTCTAAAATAGTTTAAATGTTTGTGACAGTGAGCAGCAGTTGGAACAAGGATTTTTCAGAACTTCGAGGAAAATTGATAGAAAAACAAAATGGAGATGGATGGAAACCATTCTCTGGTGAAGGAATTAAAAAGGGCCAGTTGGATATTATTTCAAGGGAGGTTTATTGATGAGAAAATATCATGCGACGTTGGCTAATGATGAATGGGCAGAGGTTCATTGGCTTATAGATCCTACAGCCTATAGAGATGAGATTTTGAACATGGCTCATAAAACACATTTGGGTGGGCACCTTGGGGTAAAGGAAATGATGAAACAATTCTACTGACCTAATTTGGAAAAGGATGGAAAGAGATTTTGTCACACTTGTCAAGTTGCAAGGAAACCTAATGAAGGTCCCACAGTAACATCTTTAAAATCTATTCTTGGAGAACATTTTTCTAAAGTAATTGTGGACTGTCTTGGTCCAATGCCTGAAACAAAAACTGGAAATGAATATCTATTGACCATTATGACATTATGTGTGCCATTTCCAGGTATACAGAAGCCATACCACTTGGGAATATTAAAGCAAAAACTGTGTCTGGGGCTCTAGAAAAATTTTTTCAATTGGTTTGGTTTGCCTCAAAAAATAAAATCAGATCAGGGAAAGAATTTTATGTCAGGTGTATTTCATGTTAGTTTTTCAACAAGGAGGTCAACAAATTGCATTGTCAGGATTTAAATATGGCGGTTCGGAAATTATATAAAGATAAAATGCCCAGGGTTTCTTTGGAAAAATTGACTTGGAAATATGAGTTGGTGTGGGGGGGGGGGGGGAAGGTTGGGTGTGGTTTGTGTCTTCCTCATTTTAAGAATGATTAAAAAGCAGCTCAATTGAGATTTATAAATATATTGTATAATTTAGATGATATTCCAGCTTGGGTTTCTGTTGAATTTAATGCAATAGGGAACATGGATCCCCAAGATTTTATTTACAAATGGAATCCTAAGTTTTATTTGGAAGTGGTGAATCATCTATTTTGAAACTTTTGATTGAGTTGATAATGAAATTGGCATGAAAGGTTTAATATTGAAATTGGCGTTTTCCTTTTTCAAGAGACAACCAATTCTGGAAGATTTGGAGATGGAAGGGTATTAAGAAAATTAGTTTTGAGGCCGTGAGATTGAAACCTTTGAAAGAATTATCTTGTTATTACCAAGTTAAAGCTTTTTTATCTGTAAAAGTAGGTCTTACTTTGATGTTACCTAATCAAAGTGAATTAGAATTACTGATTTGTAATCCTACTGGAAATAAATTTATTTCAGTAATGTATAACTTGCTTCAATCTAAGGCCCCCAAAACTGGAGTGAATAAATCTAAATGAAGATGGGAAATAGATTTAAATTCTCAAATAAGCGAAAATGATTGGATGGATTTGTGTAAATAATATGACTAATATATAGGTTGGTTCAATGTAATTTTTTAAATCATTTCTATTTGACTCCACACAAATCAAATAGATTAAATCCTGCCGTATCGGATTAATGTTTTCGACGTGGACCTGAGATTCGAACATTTTTGCATTCAACTTGGCAAATTCCTGAAGTTAGACAGTTTTGGTTTGCAGAAGGTAATTTTCACTGGACTTCATGTTATTTTTACTGAGTAATATTAAGGTTATGAGGCCAAAATTGAATTGAAGTATTTATCACATTGAATTTGTGTTAATTGCTTCAGCAGTTGCTAGGAAATGATTAGCTGTAGCGGCACACATCGAGACGCAGGCGAATCGGCTCTGCACTGTTAGGGCCGTAACAGCAGTGTAGTGGTGTCAAGATGGTGCTGATGGGCACATCTTCTCCCCAGCTCAAACGGGCCATGCAGATGCACTTGGCTGCGTCATAACATCACCGCCCATGTGTGGGCGGCACTTACGGGCCTGACCGCCTGAAAAGATGCAGCACGAGGATTTTCCAATATAAACTGTTGGAAGTGCAAGCGACTAACAGAGTCGTCTCCATATTTCACTTCTCCTTGTGGCTACCGCTACAATTGGTGACCCCGACGAGTCCAGACGATTCTGGACTCCACACCATGGATGCTGCAGCAGTCAACGCAGTGGCTATGAAATTGCCAACCTCTGGACGCTTCACCCACGCACTTGGTTCAGGCAAGCGGAAGCACGATTTCACCTCCGGCAGATCACGTCTGAGTCGACAATTTTCTACCATGTCGTCAACTCCCTGGACCAAAAGACCGTGGCTAGGGTGGACGACCTGATACGTGATCCCAGGAGGAAGCAAATGCCCAGCCCTCAACAAACTCCTCTTGAGGGCTTTCGGCCTGTTCAGACGACAGCGCGCTGCCAGGTTGATGCACCTGCACAGTTTAGGAGACAGAGCACCATGTGCCCTGATGGATGAGATGCTGGCACGAGCAGAGGGCCACAAATCATGCCTCATGTCTGAGTAGGCTTTCTTGGAACAGATGCCAGATGACATACAACTGCTGTTGACAGACGAAGATTTCTCAGACCCACTTAAGGTCAGGGCTAGAGCTGATGCGTTGTGGCACATGAAACACGAAAATGAGTCCGCCATGAACCAATTGACTCATCCCCATGTGGGGCAGCAGAACTGATCCCACCCGAACCGAGCACAACCGCGCCCCACCAAATTAGCAGAGACACTGAATGTTAGCTGGTGTTTTTATCACCAACACTGATGGGCTCGAGCGTGACGATGCAGCCAGCCCTGCTCATTTTCAGAAAATGCCCAGGCCAGCCGCCACTGTTGGACAAGGTGGCTGGCCTCACCAATAGCCTCTTGCACATGACTGACAAGGCTAGTGGCCGGCAGTTCTTGGTCGACTCGGCTGTTGAACTCAGTATCATCCCACCAATCGCCCTGAAGACACGAACATTCCCACAAGGTCTCACCCTCTGGGCGACAAAAAACACTGCCATCAAGACCTTTGACACGCACAATGTCCAAATACAACTCGGCAGAGAAAATTTCCAGTGGAATTTCACTCAAGCCACTGTGGACACATCACTTCTCGGCGCAGACTTTCTACGAGCACACAGCCTGCCGTTGGACGTGAAGGCCAAACGCTTGGTCCATTCCCAGACGTCCCAATAGATATTTCTCCAGCAATGCTTTATGTTCTTGGCATTCTCCGGTTTATTTTGAGGAGTCGGGGGGATGTTGGGAGGGTGGGTTGACGGGGATGGGAGGATAAATACCAAGTGTTTAATTTTTTAAAATAATTTACAATTGAATGTAAATCAATGATTATTGTTGTGAAAAATAAAGTATTAAAAAAACCAAATTGCATTGTCTGCAAATCACCCAGAATGTGTGATGTGTGGCGGCTCACCACCAGGCAGGCGAATCAGTCCCGCTTGTAAGCCACGCGGCGGGACAGCCGGCCAAAATGGCGCCTTTATGTGTGTTCCCTTCCTCCCAGCACGGGGCTCAGAAACCCGTGCTGGGGGACCACGTGATGCCCGGGTGACATCAGCGCCCTCCAGCGTGGTACTCAGCCAGTTCCAGGATGGCAGTATCAGCTCAGAAGCCTGCAATAAACTAGTCTGCTCACTGAGCTCAAACTGTCTGGTTGTGTGTCTTCTTTCAGGACCAGTATAGCTGATGCTACAATTGGTGACCCTGATTGGATCAAACGTCTTTGAACCCATCATGAGTGAGCCTGGGGTGATCAGCGCTTTAGCCGCGAAACTCCATGAATTCTGGGTTCAGGAGCTGGAGACCTGGGTCGGCCACGTGGAGGCTCAGTTTCACCTCTGCCAGATTTCGTCCGACACAACCAAATTCTATCATGTGGTCGCTTCCCTGGACCTGGCCATCAGCAGACACGTGCTGCACCTTGCTCAGCACTCACCCGCCGAAGGCAAATACGAGACCATCAAGCAAGTGCTTACTGGATCCCTCGGACTATCCAGACACGAGCATGCTGCTGAGATGCTACACCTCGACGCCCTGAGGGACAGGTCCCCGATGGAGCTGATGGATGAGATGCTCGCGCTCATGGGTGAGCACACCAACTCCCCACTCTTCGAGTGCATTTTTCGCGACCATATGCCCAGGGATATCCAGCCGCTGCTGGTCCAGTTCAGCTTCACTGACCTGAGGAAGGTCCCCCAGAAGGCCCAGGAGCTATTGCTCGCACGATTCTCAGAGGGCTCAGTGGTCCAGCAGGTCACGAGGCACAAACACGAAGCACGCCAAGCCTGCCCCAAGCGCTCCGGTAGAGCATCTGGCTCCTGCAGGGGTGCCCAACAGCATAACCAAGGCCACAGCATCCACTCAAGGCCTCCCCAGCGCTGGGGAGCCAAGGCTCGGAAGTTTCATCCGTCTGGCTCATTCCAGGGAAATGACCAGGCCGGCCAATGTTAATGGCTGTGGGGGCTGGCCAAGAATACAGCCTCCTCTACCTGTGGGACTCAGTCAGCAGCCGACACTGGAGCCCAGATCACCGTCATCCTGGCCACGGCCGTCGAGTCCAGGAACTGACCTTGTGGTCCTCCCCTCCGTGCAACCAATGCAACGGCAATCCAGATATATGGAGACAAGACAGTCCACTTCCAGATCAGCCAACGAAATTTCACATGGAGGTTCACCGTCTTGTCCTTTCCAACTGCCATCGTGGGTGCAGACTTCCTCCTCGCACATGGGCTTCTTGTAGACATTCGAGGTAGGCCCCTGGTGGACGCCGTACCTTCCAGGCCGTCCGCCTCGACGCCTCCCGCTCGGAGCAACTGCAGATGGCCACGATCAGCACACCCAGAGACTCGTTCCAGTGAATCCTGGAAGAGTTCACGACACTCATCAAGCCATAGTTCTCTCCTGCCTCACCGCGCTACGGGGTGTTCCACCACATCCCCACGCAGGGCCCACTGGTTCACGCCAAAGCTCGCCGGCTCCCGCCTGACAAGCTCAAGGAGGCAAAGGAGGAGTTTTCGCACCTGTTGGAACTTGGGATCATTCGGCGGTCTGAAAGTCCATGGGCCTTGCTGCTCCACCTGGTCATGAAAGTCTCCGCCGGCTGGCGTCCCTGCGGAGACTATCGTCGGCTCAATGAGATAACATTTCCTCACCGTTACGCCATCCCTGGCATCCAAGACTTTGCGGCCAACCTGCACGGTGCGAGGGTTTTCTCCAAGATTGACCTGGTGCGCGGATGTCACCAGATCCCGGTGCACCCTGAGGACATACCAAAGACGGCAATCGTCTCCCCCTTTGGCTTGTTCGAATTCCTGCGCATGCCGTTCGGGCTCAAGAATCCCGCTCAGACCTTCAAGCGCCTCATGGACTCTGTGGGCAGGGACTTGGATTTTGGCTTTATTTATTAGGACGACATTCTCGTCGCCAGCAAGGACCAGGCGCAACACAAGGCCCACCTATGTGCCCTTTTCTCCAGGCTGGCCGATTTCAGCCTTACCATCAACCTGGCCAAGTGCTAGTTCGGGAAAGATTCCATGCAGTTCCTGGGCCATACTATCACGACCGAAGGAGCCACGCCCACCACTGCGAAGGTCTCCGCTCTCAGGGAGTTACCATGCCCGGACAGACTCAAGGGGCTGCAGGAGTTTGCGGATATGGTCTACTTTTACAACCGCTTCATCCCGGGATTTGATGGATAGAGCCGGTGCTGTATTAAAAATAAATATGACTGATGATGTTAAAAATCCACTGGCTTATGTATCTCAGACATTGAATAAACACTCAAAAGAATTATTCTGCTACTGGAAAATAATTTCTGTCCCTTGTATTAGCTCTGCAACATGTAGAAGAATGTGTTTGCACTGCTATGAGATTAGGTATTGATCATAATTTTTGAGTAAGATTAAAAATAAGAATAAATGATGATTCAACTGGAGTTTAATTTTGCAAGAATAGGACTGAAGTATAAGACATTATAATGATATTAAGGGCCAGTGTCATTGAGGATTTCTTATTTAGATGTTGGATTTAGAGGTTTCTGCTATATTTGTTTTTATTCTATTGATTATGGCTGTGAAATCTATTAGGAACAAATCGGAGATTGCAGTTTAAAATTTTGACCTTTCAGAAGTCTAAAACTTTCTCCATGGGAAGGAGGTGTAATGGAGTTGTGCGTTAACTTTTAATTTAATATTAAATTATATTCCTCATATATAAGAATGTGTTGGTAAAGTAAATTATAAAGTTAAAATATTGTATCTGTATTCTTGGTGCGTTAGCTTGGATGGTTCAGGGGCACAAGGACAAAGCATTAGCATTTTAAACACGCATGGTTCTTGGAGATCGCAGACAGAAGGCAGTTGAGACAAACATGGGTGCTGATTGAAGTTAGACTCAAGAAGGTGAAACGGATTTATGATGTTCTTGAGATATTGAAAACAATAGGTGTTAGTTCAGAAACACCTGTATAAATTCTGGCCATTTTAGTTCTGAGGAAAGCAGACTTCTCAGAGGCATAAATGGATTTAAATGCTTTTTAGCACATTCTTGTCAAACGGTCCTTTCGTCCCAAAGATAATTAAAAAGGTTGTTAGTTCATAACATATTTTGGGCTTCTCCTTGTGATTTGGAATTTTGGGATGTGAAATCTTTGGAGTTTTTGTGATTTATTAGTAAACTGATTTCCCAAGCTAATTAAAAGGCTTATTGTGTGTGTGGTTAAAGTACAGCGATGGATTTTGGTCCATGTTTGGCAACTCCAATCTGTGTCGATTTGAGAGTGGAAACTTTGTCAGTTTCTGCAGAATGTGAATGTTTTAAACCCCAATATGAAGTGAGATTCTGCACAAAGTACAGATGAGTGTGTTTTGGAAACAAAACTTAAGTGTGGGCCAAGTGATCTTGTCCAAATAGAAATGAAAAATGTGTTTGGAATCACCAAACTTTTCAGATCTGGAAAAGGAGGAGTTGTTGCTTATTGCTAAGGAGATGAAACTTCTGGAGGTTAAAAGTTGAACAACGCAAGTTGGCAGTTATGTTGAAAACCTTGGCCAGTGAAGAAGATACTGGACAATCGATTTCAAGAAAGCTTGAGAGATACAGCAGCTGAAAGAAACAAGCTGTCAGGTACAGAAGCAGACTAATTAAGAGATCAAAGAGTCGAGCTGTGAATCACCAGTCATTTTAAATATTTTCTTCAGTCAGAATTCTGATTCTGATTTTAAATTTGAAAGTTGTGACAGTGAAGGCAGTGATGTCTAAAATAGTTTAAATGTTTGTGACAGTGAGCAGCAGTTTGAACAAGGATTTTTCAGAACTTCGAGGAAAATTGATAGAAAAACAAAATGGAGATGGATGGAAACTATTCTCTGGTGAAGGAATTAAAAAGGGCCAGTTGGATATTATTTCAAGGGAGGTTTATTGATGAGAAAATATCATGCGACGTTGGCTAATGATGAATGGGCAGAGGTTCATTGGCTTATAGATCCTACAGCCTATGTAGATGAGATTTTGAACATGGCTCATAAAACACATTTGGGTGGGCACCTTGGGGTAAAGGAAATGATGAAACAATTCTACTGACCTAATTTGGAAAAGGATGGAAAGAGATTTTGTCACACTTGTCAAGTTGCAAGGAAACCTAATGAAGGTCCCACAGTAACATCTTTAAAATCTGTTCTTGGAGAACATTTTTCTAAAGTAATTGTGGACTGTCTTGGTCCAATGCCTGAAACAAAAACTGGAAATGAATATCTATTGACCATTATGTGTGCCATTTCCAGGTGTACAGAAGCCATACCACTTGGGAACATTAATGCAAAAACTATGTCTGGGGCTCGAGAAAATTTTTTTCAATTGGTTTGGTTTGCCTCAAAAAATAAAATCAGATCAGGGAAAGAATTTTATGTCAGGTGTATTTCATGTTAGTTTTTCAACAAGGAGGTCAACAAATTGCATTGTCAGGATTTAAATATGGCAGTTCGGAAATTATATAAAGATAAAATGCCCAGGGTTTCTTTGGAAAAATTGACTTGGAAATATGAGTTGGTGTGTGGGGGGGGGGGAGGGTTGGGTGTGGTTTGTGTCTTCCTCATTTTAAGAATGATTAAAAAGCAGCTCAATTGAGATTTTTAAATATATTGTATAATTTAGATGATATTCCAGCTTGGGTTTCTGTTGAATTTAATGCAATAGGGAATATGGATCCCCAAGATTTTATTTACAAATGGAATCCTAAGTTTTATTTGAAAGTGGTGAATCATCTATTTTGAAACATTTGATTGAGTTGATAATGAAATTGGCATGAAAGGTTTAATATTGAAATAGGCGTTTTCCTTTTTCAAGAGACAACCAATTCTGGAAGATTTGGAGATGGAAGGGTATTAAGAAAATTAGTTTTGAGGACGTGAGATTGAAACCTTTGAAAGAATTATCTTGTTATTACCAAGTTAAAGCTTTTTTATCTGTAAAAGTAGGTCTTACTTTGATGTTACCTAATCAAAGTGAATTAGAATTACTGATTTGTAAACCTACTGGAAATAAATTTATTTCAGTAATGTATAACTTGCTTCAATCTAAGGCCCCCAAAACTGGAGTGACTAAATCTAAATGAAGATGGGAAATAGATTTAAATTCTCAAATAAGTGAAAATGATTGGATGGATTTGTGTAAATAATATGACTAATATATAGGTTGGTTCAATGTAATTTTTTACATCAGTTCTATTTGACTCCACACAAATCAAATAGATTAAATCCTGCCGTATCGGATTAACGTTTTCGACGTGGACCTGAGATTCGAACATTTTCGCATTCAATTTGGCAAATTCCTGAAGTTAGACAGTTTTGGTTTGCAGAAGGTAATTTTCACAGGACTTCATGTCATTTTTAGTGAGTAATATTAAGGTTATGAGGCCAAAATTAAATTGAAGTATTTATCACATTGAATTTGTGTTAATTGCTTCAGCAGTTGCTAGGAAATGATTAGCTTTAGCGGCACACATCGAGACGCAGGCGAATCGGCTCTGCACTGTTACGGCCGAAGCAGCAGTGTAGTCGTATCAAGATGGTGCTGCTGGGCACATCTTCTCCCCAGCTCAAACGGGCCATGCAGATGAACTTGGCTGCGTCATAACATCATCGCCCATGTGTGGGCGGCACTTACGGGCCTGACCGCCTGAAAAGATGCAGCACGTGGATTTTCCAATATAAACTGTTGGAAGTGCAAGCGACTAACAGAGTCGTCTCCATATTTCACTTCTCCTTGTGGCTACCGCTACAATTGGTGACCCCGACGAGTCCAGACGATTCTGGACTCCACACCATGGATGCTGCAGCAGTCAACGCAGTGGCTATGAAATTGCCAACCTCTGGACGCTTCACCCACGCACTTGGTTCAGGCAAGCGGAAGCACGATTTCACCTCCGGCAGATCACGTCTGAGTCGACAATTTTCTACCATGTCGTCAACTCCCTGGACCAAAAGACCGTGGCTAGGGTGGACGACCTGATACGTGATCCCAGGAGGAAGCAAATGCCCAGCCCTCAACAAACTCCTCTTGAGGGCTTTCGGCCTGTTCAGACGACAGCGCGCTGCCAGGTTGATGCACCTGCACAGTTTAGGAGACAGAGCACCATGTGCCCTGATGGATGAGATGCTGGCACGAGCAGAGGGCCACAAATCATGCCTCATGTCTGAGTAGGCTTTCTTGGAACAGATGCCAGATGACATACAACTGCTGTTGACAGACGAAGATTTCTCAGACCCACTTAAGGTCAGGGTTAGAGCTGATGCGTTGTGGCACATGAAACACGAAAATGAGTCCGCCATGAACCAATTGACTCATCCCCATGTGGGGCAGCAGAACTGATCCCACCCGAACCGAGCACAACCGCGCCCCACCAAATTAGCAGAGACACTGAATGTTAGCTGGTGTTTTTATCACCAACACTGATGGGCTCGAGCGTGACGATGCAGCCAGCCCTGCTCATTTTCAGAAAATGTCCAGGCCAGCCGCCGCTGTTGGACAAGGTGGCTGGCCTCACCAATAGCCTCTTGCACATGACTGACAAGGCTAGTGGCCGGCAGTTCTTGGTCGACTCGGCTGTTGAACTCAGTATCATCCCACCAATCGCCCTGAAGACACGAACATTCCCACAAGGTCCCACCCTCTGGGCGACAAAAAACACTGCCATCAAGACCTTTGACACGCACAATGTCCAAATACAACTCGGCAGAGAAAATTTCCAGTGGAATTTCACTCAAGCCACTGTGGACACATCACTTCTCGGCGCAGACTTTCTACGAGCACACAGCCTGCCGTTGGACGTGAAGGCCAAACGCTTGGTCCATTCCCAGATGTCCCAATAGATATTTCTCCAGCAATGCTTTATGTTCTTGGCATTCTCCGGTTTATTTTGAGGAGTCGGGGGGATGTTGGGAGGGTGGGTTGACGGGGATGGGAGGATAAATACCACGTGTTTAATTTTTAAAAATAATTTACAATTGAATGTAAATCAATGATTATTGTTGTGAAAAATAAAGTATTAAAAAAACCAAATTGCATTGTCTGCAAATCACCCAGAATGTGTGATGTGTGGCGGCTCACCACCAGGCAGGCGAATCAGTCCCGCTTGTAAGCCACGCGGCGGGACAGCCGGCCAAAATGGCGCCGTTATGTGTGTTCCCTTCCTCCCAGCACGGGGCTCAGAAACCCGTGCTGGGGGACCACGTGATGCCCGGGTGACATCAGCGCCCTCCAGCGTGGTACTCAGCCAGTTCCAGGATGGCAGTATCAGCTCAGAAGCCTGCAATAAACTAGTCTGCTCACTGAGCTCAAACTGTCTGGTTGTGTCTCTTCTTTCAGGACCAGTATAGCTGATGCTAAAATTGGTGACCCTGATTGGATCAAACGTCTTTGAACCCATCATGAGTGAGCCTGGGGTGATCAGCGCTTGAGCCGCGAAACTCCATGAATTCTGGGTTCAGGAGCTGGAGACCTGGGTCGGCCACGTGGAGGCTCAGTTTCACCTCTGCCAGATTTCATCCGACACAACCAAATTCTATCATGTGGTCGCTTCCCTGGACCTGGCCATCAGCAGACACGTGCTGCACCTTGCTCAGCACTCACCCGCCGAAGGCAAATACGAGACCATCAAGCAAGTGCTTACTGGATCCCTCGGACTATCCAGACACGAGCATGCTGCTGAGATGCTACACCTCGACGCCCTGAGGGACAGGTCCCCGATGGAGCTGATGGATGAGATGCTCGCGCTCATGGGTGAGCACACCATCTCCCCACTCTTCGAGTGCATTTTTCACGACCATATGCCCGGGGATATCCAGCCGCTGCTGGTCCAGTTCAGCTTCACTGACCTGAGGAAGGTCCCCCAGAAGGCCCAGGAGCTATTGCTCGCACGATTCTCAGAGGGCTCAGTGGTCCAGCAGGTCACGAGGCACAAACACGAAGCACGCCAAGCCTGCCCCGAGCGCTCCGGTAGAGCATCTGGCTCCTGCAGGGGTGCCCAACAGCATAACCAAGGCCACAGCATCCGCTCAAGGCCTCCCCAGCGCTGGGGTGCCAAGGCTCGGAAGTTTCATCCGTCTGGCTCATTCCAGGGAAATGACCAGGCCGGCCAATGTTAATGGCTGTGGGGGCTGGCCAAGAATACAGCCTCCTCTACCTGTGGGACTCAGTCAGCAGCCGACACTGGAGCCCAGATCACCGTCATCCTGGCCACGGCCGTCGAGTCCAGGAACTGACCTTGTGGTCCTCCCCTCTGTGCAACCAATGCAACAGCAATCCAGATATATGGAGACAAGACAGTCCACTTCCAGATCAGCCAACGAAATTTCACATGGAGGTTCACCGTCTTGTCCTTTCCAACTGCCATCGTGGGTGCAGACTTCCTCCTCGCACATGGGCTTCTTGTAGACATTCGAGGTAGGACCCTGGTGGACGCCGTACCTTCCAGGCCGTCCGCCTCGACGCCTCCCGCTCGGAGCAACTGCAGATGGCCACGATCAGCACACCCAGAGACTCGTTCCAGTGAATCCTGGAAGAGTTCACGACACTCATCAAGCCATAGTTCTCTCCTGCCTCACCGCACTACGGGGTGTTCCACCACATCCCCACGCAGGGCCCACTGGTTCACGCCAAAGCTCGCCGGCTCCCGCCTGACAAGCTCAAGGAGGCAAAGCAGGAGTTTTCGCACCTGTTGGATCTTGGGATCATTCGGCGGTCTGAAAGTCCATGGGCCTTGCTGCTCCACCTGGTCATGAAAGTCTCCGCCGGCTGGCGTCCCTGCGGAGACTATCGACGGCTCAATGAGATAACAGTTCCTCACCGTTACGCCATCCCTGGCATCCAAGACTTTGCGGCCAACCTGCACGGTGCGAGGGTTTTCTCCAAGGTTGACCTGGTGCGCGGATGTCACCAGATCCCGGTGCACCCTGAGGACATACCAAAGACGGCAATCATCTCCCCCTTTGGCTTGTTCGAATTCCTGCGCATGCCTTTCGGGCTCAAGAATCCCGCTCGGACCTTCAAGCGCCTCATGGACTCTGTGGGCAGGGACTTGGATTTTGGCTTTATTTATTAGGACGACATTCTCGTCGCCAGCAAGGACCAAGCGCAACACAAGGCCCACCTATGTGCCCTTTTCTCCAGGCTGGCCGATTTCAGCCTTACCATCAACCTGGCCAAGTGCTTGTTCGGGAAAGATTCCATGCAGTTCCTGGGCCATACCATCACGACCGAAGGAGCCACGCCCACCACTGCGAAGGTCTCCGCTCTCAGGGATTTACCATGCCCGGACAGACTCAAGGGGCTGCAGGAGTTCGCGGATATGGTCTACTTTTACATCCGCTTCATCCCGGAATTTGATGGATAGAGCCGGTGGTGTATTAAAAATAAATATGACTGATGATGTTAAAAATCCACTGGCTTATGTATCTCAGACATTGAATAAACACTCAAAAGAATTATTCTGCTACTGGAAAATAATTTCTGCCCCTTGTATTAGCTCTGCAACATGTAGAAGAATGTGTTTGCACTGCTGTGAGATTAGGTATTGATCATAATTTTTGAGTAAGATTAAAAATAAGAATAGATGATGATTCAACTGGAGTTTAATTTTGCAAGAATAGGACTGAAGTATAAGACATTATAATGATATTAAGGGCCAGTGTCATTGAGGATTTCTTATTTAGATGTTGGATTTAGAGGTTCCTGCTATATTAGTTTTTATTCTATTGATTATGGCTGTGAAATCTATTAGGAACAAATCGGAGATTGCAGTTTAAAATTTTGACCTTTCAGAAGTCTAAAACTTTCTCCATGTGAAGGAGGTGTAATGGAGTTGTGTGTTAACTTTTAATTTAATATTAAATTATATTCCTCATATATAAGAATGTCTTGGTAAAGTAAATTATAAAGTTAAAATATTGTATCTGTATTCTTGGTGCGTTAGCTTGGATGGTTCAGGGGCACAAGGACAAAGCATTAGCATTTTAAACACGCATGGTTCTTGGAGATCGCAGACAGAAGGCAGTTGAGACAAACATGGGTGCTGATTGAAGTTAGACTCAAGAAGGTGAAACGGATTTATGATGTTCTTGAGATATTGAAAACAATAGGTGTTAGTTCAGAAACACCTGTATAAATTCTGGCCATTTTAGTTCTGAGGAAAGCAGACTTCTCAGAGGCATAAATGGATTTAAATGCTTTTTAGCACATTCTTGTCAAACGGTCCTTTCGTCCCAAAGATAATTAAAAAGGTTGTTAGTTCATAACATATTTTGGGCTTCTCCTTGTGATTTGGAGTTTTGGGATGTGAAATCTTTGGAGTTTTTGTGATTTATTGGTAAACTGATTTCCCAAGCTAATTAAAAGGCTTATTGTGTGTGTGGTTAAAGTACAGCGATGGATTTTGGTCCATGTTTGGCAACTCCAATCTGTGTCGATTTGAGAGTGGAAACTTTGTCAGTTTCTGCAGAATGTGAATGTTTTAAACCCCAATATGAAGTGAGATTCTGCACAAAGTACAGATGAGTGTGTTTTGGAAACAAAACTTAAGTGTGGGCCAAGTGATCTTGTCCAAATAGAAATGAAAAATGTGTTTGGAATCACCAAACTTTTCAGATCTGGAAAAGGAGGAGTTGTTGCTTATTGCTAAGGAGATGAAACTTCTGGAGGTTAAAAGTTGAACAACGCAAGTTGGCAGTTATGTTGAAAACCTTGGCCAGTGAAGAAGATACTGGACAATCGATTTCAAGAAAGCTTGAGAGATACAGCAGCTGAAAGAAACAAGCTGTCAGGTACAGAAGCAAACTAATTAAGAGATCAAAGAGTCAAGCTGTGAATCACCAGTCATTTTAAATATTTTCTTCAGTCAGAATTCTGATTCTGATTTTAAATTTGAAAGTTGTGACAGTGAAGGCAGTGATGTCTAAAATAGTTTAAATGTTTGTGACAGTGAGCAGCAGTTGGAACAAGGATTTTTCAGAACTTCGAGGAAAATTGATAGAAAAACAAAATGGAGATGGATGGAAACCATTCTCTGGTGAAGGAATTAAAAAGGGCCAGTTGGATATTATTTCAAGGGAGGTTTATTGATGAGAAAATATCATGCGACGTTGGCTAATGATGAATGGGCAGAGGTTCATTGGCTTATAGATCCTACAGCCTATAGAGATGAGATTTTGAACATGGCTCATAAAACACATTTGGGTGGGCACCTTGGGGTAAAGGAAATGATGAAACAATTCTACTGACCTAATTTGGAAAAGGATGGAAAGAGATTTTGTCACACTTGTCAAGTTGCAAGGAAACCTAATGAAGGTCCCACAGTAACATCTTTAAAATCTATTCTTGGAGAACATTTTTCTAAAGTAATTGTGGACTGTCTTGGTCCAATGCCTGAAACAAAAACTGGAAATGAATATCTATTGACCATTATGACATTATGTGTGCCATTTCCAGGTATACAGAAGCCATACCACTTGGGAATATTAAAGCAAAAACTGTGTCTGGGGCTCTAGAAAAATTTTTTCAATTGGTTTGGTTTGCCTCAAAAAATAAAATCAGATCAGGGAAAGAATTTTATGTCAGGTGTATTTCATGTTAGTTTTTCAACAAGGAGGTCAACAAATTGCATTGTCAGGATTTAAATATGGCGGTTCGGAAATTATATAAAGATAAAATGCCCAGGGTTTCTTTGGAAAAATTGACTTGGAAATATGAGTTGGTGTGGGGGGGGGGGGGGGGGGAAGGTTGGGTGTGGTTTGTGTCTTCCTCATTTTAAGAATGATTAAAAAGCAGCTCAATTGAGATTTATAAATATATTGTATAATTTAGATGATATTCCAGCTTGGGTTTCTGTTGAATTTAATGCAATAGGGAACATGGATCCCCAAGATTTTATTTACAAATGGAATCCTAAGTTTTATTTGCAAGTGGTGAATCATCTATTTTGAAACTTTTGATTGAGTTGATAATGAAATTGGCATGAAAGGTTTAATATTGAAATAGGCGTTTTCCTTTTTCAAGAGACAACCAATTCTGGAAGATTTGGAGATGGAAGGGTATTAAGAAAATTAGTTTTGAGGCCGTGAGATTGAAACCTTTGAAAGAATTATCTTGTTATTACCAAGTTAAAGCTTTTTTATCTGTAAAAGTAGGTCTTACTTTGATGTGACCTAATCAAAGTGAATTAGAATTACTGATTTGTAATCCTACTGGAAATAAATTTATTTCAGTAATGTATAACTTGCTTCAATCTAAGGCCCCCAAAACTGGAGTGAATAAATCTAAATGAAGATGGGAAATAGATTTAAATTCTCAAATAAGCGAAAATGATTGGATGGATTTGTGTAAATAATATGACTAATATATAGGTTGGTTCAATGTAATTTTTTACATCAGTTCTATTTGACTCCACACAAATCAAATAGATTAAATCCTGCCGTATCGGATTAATGTTTTCGACGTGGACCTGAGATTCGAACATTTTTGCATTCAACTTGGCAAATTCCTGAAGTTAGACAGTTTTGGTTTGCAGAAGGTAATTTTCACTGGACTTCATGTTATTTTTACTGAGTAATATTAAGGTTATGAGGCCAAAATTGAATTGAAGTATTTATCACATTGAATTTGTGTTAATTGCTTCAGCAGTTGCTAGGAAATGATTAGCTGTAGCGGCACACATCGAGACGCAGGCGAATCGGCTCTGCACTGTTAGGGCCGTAACAGCAGTGTAGTCGTGTCAAGATGGTGCTGATGGGCACATCTTCTCCCCAGCTCAAACGGGCCATGCAGATGCACTTGGCTGCGTCATAACATCACCGCCCATGTGTGGGCGGCACTTACGGGCCTGACCGCCTGAAAAGATGCAGCACGAGGATTTTCCAATATAAACTGTTGGAAGTGCAAGCGACTAACAGAGTCGTCTCCATATTTCACTTCTCCTTGTGGCTACCGCTACAATTGGTGACCCCGACGAGTCCAGACGATTCTGGACTCCACACCATGGATGCTGCAGCAGTCAACGCAGTGGCTATGAAATTGCCAACCTCTGGACGCTTCACCCACGCACTTGGTTCAGGCAAGCGGAAGCACGATTTCACCTCCGGCAGATCACGTCTGAGTCGACAATTTTCTACCATGTCGTCAACTCCCTGGACCAAAAGACCGTGGCTAGGGTGGACGACCTGATACGTGATCCCAGGAGGAAGCAAATGCCCAGCCCTCAACAAACTCCTCTTGAGGGCTTTCGGCCTGTTCAGACGACAGCGAGCTGCCAGGTTGATGCGCCTGCACAGTTTAGGAGACAGAGCACCATGTGCCCTGATGGATGAGATGCTGGCACGAGCAGAGGGCCACAAATCATGCCTCATGTCTGAGTAGGCTTTCTTGGAACAGATGCCAGATGACATACAACTGCTGTTGACAGACGAAGATTTCTCAGACCCACTTAAGGTCAGGGCTAGAGCTGATGCGTTGTGGCACATGAAACACGAAAATGAGTCCGCCATGAACCAATTGACTCATCCCCATGTGGGGCAGCAGAACTGATCCCACCCGAACCGAGCACAACCGCGCCCCACCAAATTAGCAGAGACACTGAATGTTAGCTGGTGTTTTTTATCACCAACACTGATGGGCTCGAGCGTGACGATGCAGCCAGCCCTGCTCATTTTCAGAAAATGCCCAGGCCAGCCGCCGCTGTTGGACAAGGTGGCTGGCCTCACCAATAGCCTCTTGCACATGACTGACAAGGCTAGTGGCCGGCAGTTCTTGGTCGACTCGGCTGTTGAACTCAGTATCATCCCACCAATCGCCCTGAAGACACGAACATTCCCACAAGGTCTCACCCTCTGGGCGACAAAAAACACTGCCATCAAGACCTTTGACACGCACAATGTCCAAATACAACTCGGCAGAGAAAATTTCCAGTGGAATTTCACTCAAGCCACTGTGGACACATCACTTCTCGGCGCAGACTTTCTACGAGCACACAGCCTGCCGTTGGACGTGAAGGCCAAACGCTTGGTCCATTCCCAGACGTCCCAATAGATATTTCTCCAGCAATGCTTTATGTTCTTGGCATTCTCCGGTTTATTTTGAGGAGTCGGGGGGATGTTGGGAGGGTGGGTTGACGGGGATGGGAGGATAAATACCACGTGTTTAATTTTTAAAAATAATTTACAATTGAATGTAAATCAATGATTATTGTTGTGAAAAATAAAGTATTAAAAAAACCAAATTGCATTGTCTGCAAATCACCCAGAATGTGTGATGTGTGGCGGCTCACCACCAGGCAGGCGAATCAGTCCCGCTTGTAAGCCACGCGGCGGGACAGCCGGCCAAAATGGCGCCGTTATGTGTGTTCCCTTCCTCCCAGCACGGGGCTCAGAAACCCGTGCTGGGGGACCACGTGATGCCCGGGTGACATCAGCGCCCTCCAGCGTGGTACTCAGCCAGTTCCAGGATGGCAGTATCAGCTCAGAAGCCTGCAATAAACTAGTCTGCTCACTGAGCTCAAACTGTCTGGTTGTGTCTCTTCTTTCAGGACCAGTATAGCTGATGCTACAATTGGTGACCCTGATTGGATCAAACGTCTTTGAACCCATCATGAGTGAGCCTGGGGTGATCAGCGCTTGAGCCGCGAAACTCCATGAATTCTGGGTTCAGGAGCTGGAGACCTGGGTCGGCCACGTGGAGGCTCAGTTTCACCTCTGCCAGATTTCATCCGACACAACCAAATTCTATCATGTGGTCGCTTCCCTGGACCTGGCCATCAGCAGACACGTGCTGCACCTTGCTCAGCACTCACCCGCCGAAGGCAAATACGAGACCATCAAGCAAGTGCTTACTGGATCCCTCGGACTATCCAGACACGAGCATGCTGCTGAGATGCTACACCTCGACGCCCTGAGGGACAGGTCCCCGATGGAGCTGATGGATGAGATGCTCGCGCTCATGGGTGAGCACACCATCTCCCCACTCTTCGAGTGCATTTTTCACGACCATATGCCCGGGGATATCCAGCCGCTGCTGGTCCAGTTCAGCTTCACTGACCTGAGGAAGGTCCCCCAGAAGGCCCAGGAGCTATTGCTCGCACGATTCTCAGAGGGCTCAGTGGTCCAGCAGGTCACGAGGCACAAACACGAAGCACGCCAAGCCTGCCCCGAGCGCTCCGGTAGAGCATCTGGCTCCTGCAGGGGTGCCCAACAGCATAACCAAGGCCACAGCATCCGCTCAAGGCCTCCCCAGCGCTGGGGTGCCAAGGCTCGGAAGTTTCATCCGTCTGGCTCATTCCAGGGAAATGACCAGGCCGGCCAATGTTAATGGCTGTGGGGGCTGGCCAAGAATACAGCCTCCTCTACCTGTGGGACTCAGTCAGCAGCCGACACTGGAGCCCAGATCACCGTCATCCTGGCCACGGCCGTCGAGTCCAGGAACTGACCTTGTGGTCCTCCCCTCTGTGCAACCAATGCAACAGCAATCCAGATATATGGAGACAAGACAGTCCACTTCCAGATCAGCCAACGAAATTTCACATGGAGGTTCACCGTCTTGTCCTTTCCAACTGCCATCGTGGGTGCAGACTTCCTCCTCGCACATGGGCTTCTTGTAGACATTCGAGGTAGGACCCTGGTGGACGCCGTACCTTCCAGGCCGTCCGCCTCGACGCCTCCCGCTCGGAGCAACTGCAGATGGCCACGATCAGCACACCCAGAGACTCGTTCCAGTGAATCCTGGAAGAGTTCACGACACTCATCAAGCCATAGTTCTCTCCTGCCTCACCGCACTACGGGGTGTTCCACCACTTCCCCACGCAGGGCCCACTGGTTCACGCCAAAGCTCGCCGGCTCCCGCCTGACAAGCTCAAGGAGGCAAAGCAGGAGTTTTCGCACCTGTTGGATCTTGGGATCATTCGGCGGTCTGAAAGTCCATGGGCCTTGCTGCTCCACCTGGTCATGAAAGTCTCCGCCGGCTGGCGTCCCTGCGGAGACTATCGACGGCTCAATGAGATAACAGTTCCTCACCGTTACGCCATCCCTGGCATCCAAGACTTTGCGGCCAACCTGCACGGTGCGAGGGTTTTCTCCAAGGTTGACCTGGTGCGCGGATGTCACCAGATCCCGGTGCACCCTGAGGACATACCAAAGACGGCAATCATCTCCCCCTTTGGCTTGTTCGAATTCCTGCGCATGCCTTTCGGGCTCAAGAATCCCGCTCGGACCTTCAAGCGCCTCATGGACTCTGTGGGCAGGGACTTGGATTTTGGCTTTATTTATTAGGACGACATTCTCGTCGCCAGCAAGGACCAAGCGCAACACAAGGCCCACCTATGTGCCCTTTTCTCCAGGCTGGCCGATTTCAGCCTTACCATCAACCTGGCCAAGTGCTAGTTCGGGAAAGATTCCATGCAGTTCCTGGGCCATACCATCACGACCGAAGGAGCCACGCCCACCACTGCGAAGGTCTCCGCTCTCAGGGATTTACCATGCCCGGACAGACTCAAGGGGCTGCAGGAGTTCGCGGATATGGTCTACTTTTACAACCGCTTCATCCCGGGATTTGATGGATAGAGCCGGTGGTGTATTAAAAATAAATATGACTGATGATGTTAAAAATCCACTGGCTTATGTATCTCAGACATTGAATAAACACTCAAAAGAATTATTCTGCTACTGGAAAATAATTTCTGCCCCTTGTATTAGCTCTGCAACATGTAGAAGAATGTGTTTGCACTGCTGTGAGATTAGGTATTGATCATAATTTTTGAGTAAGATTAAAAATAAGAATAGATGATGATTCAACTGGAGTTTAATTTTGCAAGAATAGGACTGAAGTATAAGACATTATAATGATATTAAGGGCCAGTGTCATTGAGGATTTCTTATTTAGATGTTGGATTTAGAGGTTCCTGCTATATTAGTTTTTATTCTATTGATTATGGCTGTGAAATCTATTAGGAACAAATCGGAGATTGCAGTTTAAAATTTTGACCTTTCAGAAGTCTAAAACTTTCTCCATGTGAAGGAGGTGTAATGGAGTTGTGTGTTAACTTTTAATTTAATATTAAATTATATTCCTCATATATAAGAATGTCTTGGTAAAGTAAATTATAAAGTTAAAATATTGTATCTGTATTCTTGGTGCGTTAGCTTGGATGGTTCAGGGGCACAAGGACAAAGCATTAGCATTTTAAACACGCATGGTTCTTGGAGATCGCAGACAGAAGGCAGTTGAGACAAACATGGGTGCTGATTGAAGTTAGACTCAAGAAGGTGAAACGGATTTATGATGTTCTTGAGATATTGAAAACAATAGGTGTTAGTTCAGAAACACCTGTATAAATTCTGGCCATTTTAGTTCTGAGGAAAGCAGACTTCTCAGAGGCATAAATGGATTTAAATGCTTTTTAGCACATTCTTGTCAAACGGTCCTTTCGTCCCAAAGATAATTAAAAAGGTTGTTAGTTCATAACATATTTTGGGCTTCTCCTTGTGATTTGGAGTTTTGGGATGTGAAATCTTTGGAGTTTTTGTGATTTATTGGTAAACTGATTTCCCAAGCTAATTAAAAGGCTTATTGTGTGTGTGGTTAAAGTACAGCGATGGATTTTGGTCCATGTTTGGCAACTCCAATCTGTGTCGATTTGAGAGTGGAAACTTTGTCAGTTTCTGCAGAATGTGAATGTTTTAAACCCCAATATGAAGTGAGATTCTGCACAAAGTACAGATGAGTGTGTTTTGGAAACAAAACTTAAGTGTGGGCCAAGTGATCTTGTCCAAATAGAAATGAAAAATGTGTTTGGAATCACCAAACTTTTCAGATCTGGAAAAGGAGGAGTTGTTGCTTATTGCTAAGGAGATGAAACTTCTGGAGGTTAAAAGTTGAACAACGCAAGTTGGCAGTTATGTTGAAAACCTTGGCCAGTGAAGAAGATACTGGACAATCGATTTCAAGAAAGCTTGAGAGATACAGCAGCTGAAAGAAACAAGCTGTCAGGTACAGAAGCAAACTAATTAAGAGATCAAAGAGTCGAGCTGTGAATCACCAGTCATTTTAAATATTTTCTTCAGTCAGAATTCTGATTCTGATTTTAAATTTGAAAGTTGTGACAGTGAAGGCAGTGATGTCTAAAATAGTTTAAATGTTTGTGACAGTGAGCAGCAGTTGGAACAAGGATTTTTCAGAACTTCGAGGAAAATTGATAGAAAAACAAAATGGAGATGGATGGAAACCATTCTCTGGTGAAGGAATTAAAAAGGGCCAGTTGGATATTATTTCAAGGGAGGTTTATTGATGAGAAAATATCATGCGACGTTGGCTAATGATGAATGGGCAGAGGTTCATTGGCTTATAGATCCTACAGCCTATAGAGATGAGATTTTGAACATGGCTCATAAAACACATTTGGGTGGGCACCTTGGGGTAAAGGAAATGATGAAACAATTCTACTGACCTAATTTGGAAAAGGATGGAAAGAGATTTTGTCACACTTGTCAAGTTGCAAGGAAACCTAATGAAGGTCCCACAGTAACATCTTTAAAATCTATTCTTGGAGAACATTTTTCTAAAGTAATTGTGGACTGTCTTGGTCCAATGCCTGAAACAAAAACTGGAAATGAATATCTATTGACCATTATGACATTATGTGTGCCATTTCCAGGTATACAGAAGCCATACCACTTGGGAATATTAAAGCAAAAACTGTGTCTGGGGCTCTAGAAAAATTTTTTCAATTGGTTTGGTTTGCCTCAAAAAATAAAATCAGATCAGGGAAAGAATTTTATGTCAGGTGTATTTCATGTTAGTTTTTCAACAAGGAGGTCAACAAATTGCATTGTCAGGATTTAAATATGGCGGTTCGGAAATTATATAAAGATAAAATGCCCAGGGTTTCTTTGGAAAAATTGACTTGGAAATATGAGTTGGTGTGGGGGGGGGGGGGGGGGAAGGTTGGGTGTGGTTTGTGTCTTCCTCATTTTAAGAATGATTAAAAAGCAGCTCAATTGAGATTTATAAATATATTGTATAATTTAGATGATATTCCAGCTTGGGTTTCTGTTGAATTTAATGCAATAGGGAACATGGATCCCCAAGATTTTATTTACAAATGGAATCCTAAGTTTTATTTGCAAGTGGTGAATCATCTATTTTGAAACTTTTGATTGAGTTGATAATGAAATTGGCATGAAAGGTTTAATATTGAAATAGGCGTTTTCCTTTTTCAAGAGACAACCAATTCTGGAAGATTTGGAGATGGAAGGGTATTAAGAAAATTAGTTTTGAGGCCGTGAGATTGAAACCTTTGAAAGAATTATCTTGTTATTACCAAGTTAAAGCTTTTTTATCTGTAAAAGTAGGTCTTACTTTGATGTTACCTAATCAAAGTGAATTAGAATTACTGATTTGTAATCCTACTGGAAATAAATTTATTTCAGTAATGTATAACTTGCTTCAATCTAAGGCCCCCAAAACTGGAGTGAATAAATCTAAATGAAGATGGGAAATAGATTTAAATTCTCAAATAAGCGAAAATGATTGGATGGATTTGTGTAAATAATATGACTAATATATAGGTTGGTTCAATGTAATTTTTTACATCAGTTCTATTTGACTCCACACAAATCAAATAGATTAAATCCTGCCGTATCGGATTAATGTTTTCGACGTGGACCTGAGATTCGAACATTTTTGCATTCAACTTGGCAAATTCCTGAAGTTAGACAGTTTTTGTTTGCAGAAGGTAATTTTCACTGGACTTCATGTTATTTTTACTGAGTAATATTAAGGTTATGAGGCCAAAATTGAATTGAAGTATTTATCACATTGAATTTGTGTTAATTGCTTCAGCAGTTGCTAGGAAATGATTAGCTGTAGCGGCACACATCGAGACGCAGGCGAATCGGCTCTGCACTGTTAGGGCCGTAACAGCAGTGTAGTCGTGTCAAGATGGTGCTGATGGGCACATCTTCTCCCCAGCTCAAACGGGCCATGCAGATGCACTTGGCTGCGTCATAACATCACCGCCCATGTGTGGGCGGCACTTACGGGCCTGACCGCCTGAAAAGATGCAGCACGAGGATTTTCCAATATAAACTGTTGGAAGTGCAAGCGACTAACAGAGTCGTCTCCATATTTCACTTCTCCTTGTGGCTACCGCTACAATTGGTGACCCCGACGAGTCCAGACGATTCTGGACTCCACACCATGGATGCTGCAGCAGTCAACGCAGTGGCTATGAAATTGCCAACCTCTGGACGCTTCACCCACGCACTTGGTTCAGGCAAGCGGAAGCACGATTTCACCTCCGGCAGATCACGTCTGAGTCGACAATTTTCTACCATGTCGTCAACTCCCTGGACCAAAAGACCGTGGCTAGGGTGGACGACCTGATACGTGATCCCAGGAGGAAGCAAATGCCCAGCCCTCAACAAACTCTTCTTGAGGGCTTTCGGCCTGTTCAGACGACAGCGAGCTGCCAGGTTGATGCACCTGCACAGTTTAGGAGACAGAGCACCATGTGCCCTGATGGATGAGATGCTGGCACGAGCAGAGGGCCACAAATCATGCCTCATGTCTGAGTAGGCTTTCTTGGAACAGATGCCAGATGACATACAACTGCTGTTGACAGACGAAGATTTCTCAGACCCACTTAAGGTCAGGGCTAGAGCTGATGCGTTGTGGCACATGAAACACGAAAATGAGTCCGCCATGAACCAATTGACTCATCCCCATGTGGGGCAGCAGAACTGATCCCACCCGAACCGAGCACAACCGCGCCCCACCAAATTAGCAGAGACACTGAATGTTAGCTGGTGTTTTTTATCACCAACACTGATGGGCTCGAGCGTGACGATGCAGCCAGCCCTGCTCATTTTCAGAAAATGCCCAGGCCAGCCGCCGCTGTTGGACAAGATGGCTGGCCTCACCAATAGCCTCTTGCACATGACTGACAAGGCTAGTGGCCGGCAGTTCTTGGTCGACTCGGCTGTTGAACTCAGTATCATCCCACCAATCGCCCTGAAGACACGAACATTCCCACAAGGTCTCACCCTCTGGGCGACAAAAAACACTGCCATCAAGACCTTTGACACGCACAATGTCCAAATACAACTCGGCAGAGAAAATTTCCAGTGGAATTTCACTCAAGCCACTGTGGACACATCACTTCTCGGCGCAGACTTTCTACGAGCACACAGCCTGCCGTTGGACGTGAAGGCCAAACGCTTGGTCCATTCCCAGACGTCCCAATAGATATTTCTCCAGCAATGCTTTATGTTCTTGGCATTCTCCGGTTTATTTTGAGGAGTCGGGGGGATGTTGGGAGGGTGGGTTGACGGGGATGGGAGGATAAATACCAAGTGTTTAATTTTTAAAAATAATTTACAATTGAATGTAAATCAATGATTATTGTTGTGAAAAATAAAGTATTAAAAAAACCAAATTGCATTGTCTGCAAATCACCCAGAATGTGTGATGTGTGGCGGCTCACCACCAGGCAGGCGAATCAGTCCCGCTTGTAAGCCACGCGGCGGGACAGCCGGCCAAAATGGCGCCGTTATGTGTGTTCCCTTCCTCCCAGCACGGGGCTCAGAAACCCGTGCTGGGGGACCACGTGATGCCCGGGTGACATCAGCGCCCTCCAGCGTGGTACTCAGCCAGTTCCAGGATGGCAGTATCAGCTCAGAAGCCTGCAATAAACTAGTCTGCTCACTGAGCTCAAACTGTCTGGTTGTGTGTCTTCTTTCAGGACCAGTATAGCTGATGCTACAATTGGTGACCCTGATTGGATCAAACGTCTTTGAACCCATCATGAGTGAGCCTGGGGTGATCAGCGCTTTAGCCGCGAAACTCCATGAATTCTGGGTTCAGGAGCTGGAGACCTGGGTCGGCCACGTGGAGGCTCAGTTTCACCTCTGCCAGATTTCATCCGACACAACCAAATTCTATCATGTGGTCGCTTCCCTGGACCTGGCCATCAGCAGACACGTGCTGCACCTTGCTCAGCACTCACCCGCCGAAGGCAAATACGAGACCATCAAGCAAGTGCTTACTGGATCCCTCGGACTATCCAGACACGAGCATGCTGCTGAGATGCTACACCTCGACGCCCTGAGGGACAGGTCCCCGATGGAGCTGATGGATGAGATGCTCGCGCTCATGGGTGAGCACACCATCTCCCCACTCTTCGAGTGCATTTTTCACGACCATATGCCCGGGGATATCCAGCCGCTGCTGGTCCAGTTCAGCTTCACTGACCTGAGGAAGGTCCCCCGGAAGGCCCAGGAGCTATTGCTCGCACGATTCTCAGAGGGCTCAGTGGTCCAGCAGGTCACGAGGCACAAACACCAAGCACGCCAAGCCTGCCCCAAGCGCTCCGGTAGAGCATCTGGCTCCTGCAGGGGTGCCCAACAGCATAACCAAGGCCACAGCATCCACTCAAGGCCTCCCCAGCGCTGGGGAGCCAAGGCTCGGAAGTTTCATCCGTCTGGCTCATTCCAGGGAAATGACCAGGCCGGCCAATGTTAATGGCTGTGGGGGCTGGCCAAGAATACAGCCTCCTCTACCTGTGGGACTCAGTCAGCAGCCGACACTGGAGCCCAGATCACCGTCATCCTGGCCACGGCCGTCGAGTCCAGGAACTGACCTTGTGGTCCTCCCCTCCGTGCAGCCAATGCAACAGCAATCCAGATATATGGAGACAAGACAGTCCACTTCCAGATCAGCCAACGAAATTTCACATGGAGGTTCACCGTCTTGTCCTTTCCAACTGCCATCGTGGGTGCAGACTTCCTCCTCGCACATGGGCTTCTTGTAGACATTCGAGGTAGGCCCCTGGTGGACGCCGTACCTTCCAGGCCGTCCGCCTCGACGCCTCCCGCTCGGAGCAACTGCAGATGGCCACGATCAGCACACCCAGAGACTCGTTCCAGTGAATCCTGGTAGAGTTCACGACACTCATCAAGCCATAGTTCTCTCCTGCCTCACCGCACTACGGGGTGTTCCACCACATCCCCACGCAGGGCCCACTGGTTCACGCCAAAGCTCGCCGGCTCCCGCCTGACAAGCTCAAGGAGGCAAAGGAGGAGTTTTCGCACCTGTTGGAACTTGGGATCATTCGGCGGTCTGAAAGTCCATGGGCCTTGCTGCTCCACCTGGTCATGAAAGTCTCCGCCGGCTGGCGTCCCTGCGGAGACTATCGTCGGCTCAATGAGATAACATTTCCTCACCGTTACGCCATCCCTGGCATCCAAGACTTTGCGGCCAACCTGCACGGTGCGAGGGTTTTCTCCAAGGTTGACCTGGTGCGCGGATATCACCAGATCCCGGTGCACCCTGAGGACATACCAAAGACGGCAATCGTCTCCCCCTTTGGCTTGTTCGAATTCATGCGCATGCCGTTCGGGCTCAAGAATCCCGCTCAGACCTTCAAGCGCCTCATGGACTCTGTGGGCAGGGACTTGGATTTTGGCTTTATTTATTAGGACGACATTCTCGTCGCCAGCAAGGACCAGGCGCAACACAAGGCCCACCTATGTGCCCTTTTCTCCAGGCTGGCCGATTTCAGCCTTACCATCAACCTGGCCAAGTGCTAGTTCGGGAAAGATTCCATGCAGTTCCTGGGCCATACCATCACGACCGAAGGAGCCACGCCCACCACTGCGAAGGTCTCCGCTCTCAGGGATTTACCATGCCCGGACAGACTCAAGGGGCTGCAGGAGTTCGCGGATATGGTCTACTTTTACAACCGCTTCATCCCGGGATTTGATGGATAGAGCCGGTGGTGTATTAAAAATAAATATGACTGATGATGTTAAAAATCCACTGGCTTATGTATCTCAGACATTGAATAAACACTCAAAAGAATTATTCTGCTACTGGAAAATAATTTCTGCCCCTTGTATTAGCTCTGCAACATGTAGAAGAATGTGTTTGCACTGCTATGAGATTAGGTATTGATCATAATTTTTGAGTAAGATTAAAAATAAGAATAGATGATGATTCAACTGGAGTTTAATTTTGCAAGAATAGGACTGAAGTATAAGACATTATAATGATATTAAGGGCCAGTGTCATTGAGGATTTCTTATTTAGATGTTGGATTTAGAGGTTCCTGCTATATTAGTTTTTATTCTATTGATTATGGCTGTGAAATCTATTAGGAACAAATCGGAGATTGCAGTTTAAAATTTTGACCTTTCAGAAGTCTAAAACTTTCTCCATGTGAAGGAGGTGTAATGGAGTTGTGTGTTAACTTTTAATTTAATATTAAATTATATTCCTCATATATAAGAATGTCTTGGTAAAGTAAATTATAAAGTTAAAATATTGTATCTGTATTCTTGGTGCGTTAGCTTGGATGGTTCAGGGGCACAAGGACAAAGCATTAGCATTTTAAACACGCATGGTTCTTGGAGATCGCAGACAGAAGGCAGTTGAGACAAACATGGGTGCTGATTGAAGTTAGACTCAAGAAGGTGAAACGGATTTATGATGTTCTTGAGATATTGAAAACAATAGGTGTTAGTTCAGAAACACCTGTATAAATTCTGGCCATTTTAGTTCTGAGGAAAGCAGACTTCTCAGAGGCATAAATGGATTTAAATGCTTTTTAGCACATTCTTGTCAAACGGTCCTTTCGTCCCAAAGATAATTAAAAAGGTTGTTAGTTCATAACATATTTTGGGCTTGTCCTTGTGATTTGGAGTTTTGGGATGTGAAATCTTTGGAGTTTTTGTGATTTATTGGTAAACTGATTTCCCAAGCTAATTAAAAGGCTTATTGTGTGTGTGGTTAAAGTACAGCGATGGATTTTGGTCCATGTTTGGCAACTCCAATCTGTGTCGATTTGAGAGTGGAAACTTTGTCAGTTTCTGCAGAATGTGAATGTTTTAAACCCCAATATGAAGTGAGATTCTGCACAAAGTACAGATGAGTGTGTTTTGGAAACAAAACTTAAGTGTGGGCCAAGTGATCTTGTCCAAATAGAAATTAAAAATGTGTTTGGAATCACCAAACTTTTCAGATCTGGAAAAGGAGGAGTTGTTGCTTATTGCTAAGGAGATGAAACTTCTGGAGGTTAAAAGTTGAACAACGCAAGTTGGCAGTTATGTTGAAAACCTTGGCCAGTGAAGAAGATACTGGACAATCGATTTCAAGAAAGCTTGAGAGATACAGCAGCTGAAAGAAACAAGCTGTCAGGTACAGAAGCAAACTAATTAAGAGATCAAAGAGTCGAGCTGTGAATCACCAGTCATTTTAAATATTTTCTTCAGTCAGAATTCTGATTCTGATTTTAAATTTGAAAGTTGTGACAGTGAAGGCAGTGATGTCTAAAATAGTTTAAATGTTTGTGACAGTGAGCAGCAGTTGGAACAAGTATTTTTCAGAACTTCGAGGAAAATTGATAGAAAAACAAAATGGAGATGGATGGAAACCATTCTCTGGTGAAGGAATTAAAAAGGGCCAGTTGGATATTATTTCAAGGGAGGTTTATTGATGAGAAAATATCATGCGACGTTGGCTAATGATGAATGGGCAGAGGTTCATTGGCTTATAGATCCTACAGCCTATAGAGATGAGATTTTGAACATGGCTCATAAAACACATTTGGGTGGGCACCTTGGGGTAAAGGAAATGATGAAACAATTCTACTGACCTAATTTGGAAAAGGATGGAAAGAGATTTTGTCACACTTGTCAAGTTGCAAGGAAACCTAATGAAGGTCCCACAGTAACATCTTTAAAATCTATTCTTGGAGAACATTTTTCTAAAGTAATTGTGGACTGTCTTGGTCCAATGCCTGAAACAAAAACTGGAAATGAATATCTATTGACCATTATGACATTATGTGTGCCATTTCCAGGTATACAGAAGCCATACCACTTGGGAATATTAAAGCAAAAACTGTGTCTGGGGCTCTAGAAAAATTTTTTCAATTGGTTTGGTTTGCCTCAAAAAATAAAATCAGATCAGGGAAAGAATTTTATGTCAGGTGTATTTCATGTTAGTTTTTCAACAAGGAGGTCAACAAATTGCATTGTCAGGATTTAAATATGGCGGTTCGGAAATTATATAAAGATAAAATGCCCAGGGTTTCTTTGGAAAAATTGACTTGGAAATATGAGTTGGTGTGGGGGGGGGGGGGGGGGAAGGTTGGGTGTGGTTTGTGTCTTCCTCATTTTAAGAATGATTAAAAAGCAGCTCAATTGAGATTTATAAATATATTGTATAATTTAGATGATATTCCAGCTTGGGTTTCTGTTGAATTTAATGCAATAGGGAACATGGATCCCCAAGATTTTATTTACAAATGGAATCCTAAGTTTTATTTGGAAGTGGTGAATCATCTATTTTGAAACTTTTGATTGAGTTGATAATGAAATTGGCATGAAAGGTTTAATATTGAAATTGGCGTTTTCCTTTTTCAAGAGACAACCAATTCTGGAAGATTTGGAGATGGAAGGGTATTAAGAAAATTAGTTTTGAGGCCGTGAGATTGAAACCTTTGAAAGAATTATCTTGTTATTACCAAGTTAAAGCTTTTTTATCTGTAAAAGTAGGTCTTACTTTGATGTTACCTAATCAAAGTGAATTAGAATTACTGATTTGTAATCCTACTGGAAATAAATTTATTTCAGTAATGTATAAGTTGCTTCAATCTAAGGCCCCCAAAACTGGAGTGAATAAATCTAAATGAAGATGGGAAATAGATTTAAATTCTCAAATAAGCGAAAATGATTGGATGGATTTGTGTAAATAATATGACTAATATATAGGTTGGTTCAATGTAATTTTTTAAATCAGTTCTATTTGACTCCACACAAATCAAATAGATTAAATCCTGCCGTATCGGATTAATGTTTTCGACGTGGACCTGAGATTCGAACATTTTTGCATTCAACTTGGCAAATTCCTGAAGTTAGACAGTTTTGGTTTGCAGAAGGTAATTTTCACTGGACTTCATGTTATTTTTACTGAGTAATATTAAGGTTATGAGGCCAAAATTGAATTGAAGTATTTATCACATTGAATTTGTGTTAATTGCTTCTGCAGTTGCTAGGAAATGATTAGCTGTAGCGGCACACATCGAGACGCAGGCGAATCGGCTCTGCACTGTTAGGGCCGTAACAGCAGTGTAGTCGTGTCAAGATGGTGCTGATGGGCACATCTTCTCCCCAGCTCAAACGGGCCATGCAGATGCACTTGGCTGCGTCATAACATCACCGCCCATGTGTGGGCGGCACTTACGGGCCTGACCGCCTGAAAAGATGCAGCACGAGGATTTTCCAATATAAACTGTTGGAAGTGCAAGCGACTAACAGAGTCGTCTCCATATTTCACTTCTCCTTGTGGCTACCGCTACAATTGGTGACCCCGACGAGTCCAGACGATTCTGGACTCCACACCATGGATGCTGCAGCAGTCAACGCAGTGGCTATGAAATTGCCAACCTCTGGACGCTTCACCCACGCACTTGGTTCAGGCAAGCGGAAGCACGATTTCACCTCCGGCAGATCACGTCTGAGTCGACAATTTTCTACCATGTCGTCAACTCCCTGGACCAAAAGACCGTGGCTAGGGTGGACGACCTGATACGTGATCCCAGGAGGAAGCAAATGCCCAGCCCTCAACAAACTCCTCTTGAGGGCTTTCGGCCTGTTCAGACGACAGCGCGCTGCCAGGTTGATGCACCTGCACAGTTTAGGAGACAGAGCACCATGTGCCCTGATGGATGAGATGCTGGCACGAGCAGAGGGCCACAAATCATGCCTCATGTCTGAGTAGGCTTTCTTGGAACAGATGCCAGATGACATACAACTGCTGTTGACAGACGAAGATTTCTCAGACCCACTTAAGGTCAGGGCTAGAGCTGATGCGTTGTGGCACATGAAACACGAAAATGAGTCCGCCATGAACCAATTGACTCATCCCCATGTGGGGCAGCAGAACTGATCCCACCCGAACCGAGCACAACCGCGCCCCACCAAATTAGCAGAGACACTGAATGTTAGCTGGTGTTTTTATCACCAACACTGATGGGCTCGAGCGTGACGATGCAGCCAGCCCTGCTCATTTTCAGAAAATGCCCAGGCCAGCCGCCACTGTTGGACAAGGTGGCTGGCCTCACCAATAGCCTCTTGCACATGACTGACAAGGCTAGTGGCCGGCAGTTCTTGGTCGACTCGGCTGTTGAACTCAGTATCATCCCACCAATCGCCCTGAAGACACGAACATTCCCACAAGGTCTCACCCTCTGGGCGACAAAAAACACTGCCATCAAGACCTTTGACACGCACAATGTCCAAATACAACTCGGCAGAGAAAATTTCCAGTGGAATTTCACTCAAGCCACTGTGGACACATCACTTCTCGGCGCAGACTTTCTACGAGCACACAGCCTGCCGTTGGACGTGAAGGCCAAACGCTTGGTCCATTCCCAGACGTCCCAATAGATATTTCTCCAGCAATGCTTTATGTTCTTGGCATTCTCCGGTTTATTTTGAGGAGTCGGGGGGATGTTGGGAGGGTGGGTTGACGGGGATGGGAGGATAAATACCAAGTGTTTAATTTTTTAAAATAATTTACAATTGAATGTAAATCAATGATTATTGTTGTGAAAAATAAAGTATTAAAAAAACCAAATTGCATTGTCTGCAAATCACCCAGAATGTGTGATGTGTGGCGGCTCACCACCAGGCAGGCGAATCAGTCCCGCTTGTAAGCCACGCGGCGGGACAGCCGGCCAAAATGGCGCCTTTATGTGTGTTCCCTTCCTCCCAGCACGGGGCTCTGAAACCCGTGCTGGGGGACCACGTGATGCCCGGGTGACATCAGCGCCCTCCAGCGTGGTACACAGCCAGTTCCAGGATGGCAGTATCAGCTCAGAAGCCTGCAATAAACTAGTCTGCTCACTGAGCTCAAACTGTCTGGTTGTGTGTCTTCTTTCAGGACCAGTATAGCTGATGCTACAATTGGTGACCCTGATTGGATCAAACGTCTTTGAACCCATCATGAGTGAGCCTGGGGTGATCAGCGCTTTAGCCGCGAAACTCCATGAATTCTGGGTTCAGGAGCTGGAGACCTGGGTCGGCCACGTGGAGGCTCAGTTTCACCTCTGCCAGATTTCGTCCGACACAACCAAATTCTATCATGTGGTCGCTTCCCTGGACCTGGCCATCAGCAGACACGTGCTGCACCTTGCTCAGCACTCACCCGCCGAAGGCAAATACGAGACCATCAAGCAAGTGCTTACTGGATCCCTCGGACTATCCAGACACGAGCATGCTGCTGAGATGCTACACCTCGACGCCCTGAGGGACAGGTCCCCGATGGAGCTGATGGATGAGATGCTCGCGCTCATGGGTGAGCACACCAACTCCCCACTCTTCGAGTGCATTTTTCGCGACCATATGCCCAGGGATATCCAGCCGCTGCTGGTCCAGTTCAGCTTCACTGACCTGAGGAAGGTCCCCCAGAAGGCCCAGGAGCTATTGCTCTCACGATTCTCAGAGGGCTCAGTGGTCCAGCAGGTCACGAGGCACAAACACCAAGCACGCCAAGCCTGCCCCAAGCGCTCCGGTAGAGCATCTGGCTCCTGCAGGGGTGCCCAACAGCATAACCAAGGCCACAGCATCCACTCAAGGCCTCCCCAGCGCTGGGGAGCCAAGGCTCGGAAGTTTCATCCGTCTGGCTCATTCCAGGGAAATGACCAGGCCGGCCAATGTTAATGGCTGTGGGGGCTGGCCAAGAATACAGCCTCCTCTACCTGTGGGACTCAGTCAGCAGCCGACACTGGAGCCCAGATCACCGTCATCCTGGCCACGGCCGTCGAGTCCAGGAACTGACCTTGTGGTCCTCCCCTCCGTGCAACCAATGCAACGGCAATCCAGATATATGGAGACAAGACAGTCCACTTCCAGATCAGCCAACGAAATTTCACATGGAGGTTCACCGTCTTGTCCTTTCCAACTGCCATCGTGGGTGCAGACTTCCTCCTCGCACATGGGCTTCTTGTAGACATTCGAGGTAGGCCCCTGGTGGACGCCGTACCTTCCAGGCCGTCCGCCTCGACGCCTCCCGCTCGGAGCAACTGCAGATGGCCACGATCAGCACACCCAGAGACTCGTTCCAGTGAATCCTGGAAGAGTTCACGACACTCATCAAGCCATAGTTCTCTCCTGCCTCACCGCGCTACGGGGTGTTCCACCACATCCCCACGCAGGGCCCACTGGTTCACGCCAAAGCTCGCCGGCTCCCGCCTGACAAGCTCAAGGAGGCAAAGGAGGAGTTTTCGCACCTGTTGGAACTTGGGATCATTCGGCGGTCTGAAAGTCCATGGGCCTTGCTGCTCCACCTGGTCATGAAAGTCTCCGCCGGCTGGCGTCCCTGCGGAGACTATCGTCGGCTCAATGAGATAACATTTCCTCACCGTTACGCCATCCCTGGCATCCAAGACTTTGCGGCCAACCTGCACGGTGCGAGGGTTTTCTCCAAGATTGACCTGGTGCGCGGATGTCACCAGATCCCGGTGCACCCTGAGGACATACCAAAGACGGCAATCGTCTCCCCCTTTGGCTTGTTCGAATTCCTGCGCATGCCGTTCGGGCTCAAGAATCCCGCTCAGACCTTCAAGCGCCTCATGGACTCTGTGGGCAGGGACTTGGATTTTGGCTTTATTTATTAGGACGACATTCTCGTCGCCAGCAAGGACCAGGCGCAACACAAGGCCCACCTATGTGCCCTTTTCTCCAGGCTGGCCGATTTCAGCCTTACCATCAACCTGGCCAAGTGCTAGTTCGGGAAAGATTCCATGCAGTTCCTGGGTCATACTATCACGACCGAAGGAGCCACGCCCACCACTGCGAAGGTCTCCGCTCTCAGGGAGTTACCATGCCCGGACAGACTCAAGGGGCTGCAGGAGTTTGCGGATATGGTCTACTTTTACAACCGCTTCATCCCGGGATTTGATGGATAGAGCCGGTGGTGTATTAAAAATAAATATGACTGATGATGTTAAAAATCCACTGGCTTATGTATCTCAGACATTGAATAAACACTCAAAAGAATTATTCTGCTACTGGAAAATAATTTCTGTCCCTTGTATTAGCTCTGCAACATGTAGAAGAATGTGTTTGCACTGCTATGAGATTAGGTATTGATCATAATTTTTGAGTAAGATTAAAAATAAGAATAGATGATGATTCAACTGGAGTTTAATTTTGCAAGAATAGGACTGAAGTATAAGACATTATAATGATATTAAGGGCCAGTGTCATTGAGGATTTCTTATTTAGATGTTGGATTTAGAGGTTTCTGCTATATTTGTTTTTATTCTATTGATTATGGCTGTGAAATCTATTAGGAACAAATCGGAGATTGCAGTTTAAAATTTTGACCTTTCAGAAGTCTAAAACTTTCTCCATGGGAAGGAGGTGTAATGGAGTTGTGCGTTAACTTTTAATTTAATATTAAATTATATTCCTCATATATAAGAATGTGTTGGTAAAGTAAATTATAAAGTTAAAATATTGTATCTGTATTCTTGGTGCGTTAGCTTGGATGGTTCAGGGGCACAAGGACAAAGCATTAGCATTTTAAACACGCATGGTTCTTGGAGATCGCAGACAGAAGGCAGTTGAGACAAACATGGGTGCTGATTGAAGTTAGACTCAAGAAGGTGAAACGGATTTATGATGTTCTTGAGATATTGAAAACAATAGGTGTTAGTTCAGAAACACCTGTATAAATTCTGGCCATTTTAGTTCTGAGGAAAGCAGACTTCTCAGAGGCATAAATGGATTTAAATGCTTTTTAGCACATTCTTGTCAAACGGTCCTTTCGTCCCAAAGATAATTAAAAAGGTTGTTAGTTCATAACATATTTTGGGCTTCTCCTTGTGATTTGGAATTTTGGGATGTGAAATCTTTGGAGTTTTTGTGATTTATTAGTAAACTGATTTCCCAAGCTAATTAAAAGGCTTATTGTGTGTGTGGTTAAAGTACAGCGATGGATTTTGGTCCATGTTTGGCAACTCCAATCTGTGTCGATTTGAGAGTGGAAACTTTGTCAGTTTCTGCAGAATGTGAATGTTTTAAACCCCAATATGAAGTGAGATTCTGCACAAAGTACAGATGAGTGTGTTTTGGAAACAAAACTTAAGTGTGGGCCAAGTGATCTTGTCCAAATAGAAATGAAAAATGTGTTTGGAATCACCAAACTTTTCAGATCTGGAAAAGGAGGAGTTGTTGCTTATTGCTAAGGAGATGAAACTTCTGGAGGTTAAAAGTTGAACAACGCAAGTTGGCAGTTATGTTGAAAACCTTGGCCAGTGAAGAAGATACTGGACAATCGATTTCAAGAAAGCTTGAGAGATACAGCAGCTGAAAGAAACAAGCTGTCAGGTACAGAAGCAGACTAATTAAGAGATCAAAGAGTCGAGCTGTGAATCACCAGTCATTTTAAATATTTTCTTCAGTCAGAATTCTGATTCTGATTTTAAATTTGAAAGTTGTGACAGTGAAGGCAGTGATGTCTAAAATAGTTTAAATGTTTGTGACAGTGAGCAGCAGTTTGAACAAGGATTTTTCAGAACTTCGAGGAAAATTGATAGAAAAACAAAATGGAGATGGATGGAAACTATTCTCTGGTGAAGGAATTAAAAAGAGCCAGTTGGATATTATTTCAAGGGAGGTTTATTGATGAGAAAATATCATGCGACGTTGGCTAATGATGAATGGGCAGAGGTTCATTGGCTTATAGATCCTACAGCCTATGTAGATGAGATTTTGAACATGGCTCATAAAACACATTTGGGTGGGCACCTTGGGGTAAAGGAAATGATGAAACAATTCTACTGACCTAATTTGGAAAAGGATGGAAAGAGATTTTGTCACACTTGTCAAGTTGCAAGGAAACCTAATGAAGGTCCCACAGTAACATCTTTAAAATCTGTTCTTGGAGAACATTTTTCTAAAGTAATTGTGGACTGTCTTGGTCCAATGCCTGAAACAAAAACTGGAAATGAATATCTATTGACCATTATGTGTGCCATTTCCAGGTGTACAGAAGCCATACCACTTGGGAACATTAATGCAAAAACTATGTCTGGGGCTCGAGAAAATTTTTTTCAATTGGTTTGGTTTGCCTCAAAAAATAAAATCAGATCAGGGAAAGAATTTTATGTCAGGTGTATTTCATGTTAGTTTTTCAACAAGGAGGTCAACAAATTGCATTGTCAGGATTTAAATATGGCAGTTCGGAAATTATATAAAGATAAAATGCCCAGGGTTTCTTTGGAAAAATTGACTTGGAAATATGAGTTGGTGTGTGGGGGGGGGAGGGTTGGGTGTGGTTTGTGTCTTCCTCATTTTAAGAATGATTAAAAAGCAGCTCAATTGAGATTTTTAAATATATTGTATAATTTAGATGATATTCCAGCTTGGGTTTCTGTTGAATTTAATGCAATAGGGAATATGGATCCCCAAGATTTTATTTACAAATGGAATCCTAAGTTTTATTTGAAAGTGGTGAATCATCTATTTTGAAACATTTGATTGAGTTGATAATGAAATTGGCATGAAAGGTTTAATATTGAAATAGGCGTTTTCCTTTTTCAAGAGACAACCAATTCTGGAAGATTTGGAGATGGAAGGGTATTAAGAAAATTAGTTTTGAGGACGTGAGATTGAAACCTTTGAAAGAATTATCTTGTTATTACCAAGTTAAAGCTTTTTTATCTGTAAAAGTAGGTCTTACTTTGATGTTACCTAATCAAAGTGAATTAGAATTACTGATTTGTAAACCTACTGGAAATAAATTTATTTCAGTAATGTATAACTTGCTTCAATCTAAGGCCCCCAAAACTGGAGTGAATAAATCTAAATGAAGATGGGAAATAGATTTAAATTCTCAAATAAGTGAAAATGATTGGATGGATTTGTGTAAATAATATGACTAATATATAGGTTGGTTCAATGTAATTTTTTACATCAGTTCTATTTGACTCCACACAAATCAAATAGATTAAATCCTGCCGTATCGGATTAACGTTTTCGACGTGGACCTGAGATTCGAACATTTTTGCATTCAATTTGGCAAATTCCTGAAGTTAGACAGTTTTGGTTTGCAGAAGGTAATTTTCACAGGACTTCATGTCATTTTTAGTGAGTAATATTAAGGTTATGAGGCCAAAATTAAATTGAAGTATTTATCACATTGAATTTGTGTTAATTGCTTCAGCAGTTGCTAGGAAATGATTAGCTTTAGCGGCACACATCGAGACGCAGGCGAATCGGCTCTGCACTGTTACGGCCGAAGCAGCAGTGTAGTCGTATCAAGATGGTGCTGCTGGGCACATCTTCTCCCCAGCTCAAACGGGCCATGCAGATGAACTTGGCTGCGTCATAACATCACCGCCCATGTGTGGGCGGCACTTACGGGCCTGACCGCCTGAAAAGATGCAGCACGTGGATTTTCCAATATAAACTGTTGGAAGTGCAAGCGACTAACAGAGTCGTCTCCATATTTCACTTCTCCTTGTGGCTACCGCTACAATTGGTGACCCCGACGAGTCCAGACGATTGTGGACTCCACACCATGGATGCTGCAGCAGTCAACGCAGTGGCTATGAAATTGCCAACCTCTGGACGCTTCACCCACGCACTTGGTTCAGGCAAGCGGAAGCACGATTTCACCTCCGGCAGATCACGTCTGAGTCGACAATTTTCTACCATGTCGTCAACTCCCTGGACCAAAAGACCGTGGCTAGGGTGGACGACCTGATACGTGATCCCAGGAGGAAGCAAATGCCCAGCCCTCAACAAACTCCTCTTGAGGGCTTTCGGCCTGTTCAGATGACAGCGCGCTGCCAGGTTGATGCACCTGCACAGTTTAGGAGACAGAGCACCATGTGCCCTGATGGATGAGATGCTGGCACGAGCAGAGGGCCACAAATCATGCCTCATGTCTGAGTAGGCTTTCTTGGAACAGATGCCAGATGACATACAACTGCTGTTGACAGACGAAGATTTCTCAGACCCACTTAAGGTCAGGGTTAGAGCTGATGCGTTGTGGCACATGAAACACGAAAATGAGTCCGCCATGAACCAATTGACTCATCCCCATGTGGGGCAGCAGAACTGATCCCACCCGAACCGAGCACAACCGCGCCCCACCAAATTAGCAGAGACACTGAATGTTAGCTGGTGTTTTTATCACCAACACTGATGGGCTCGAGCGTGACGATGCAGCCAGCCCTGCTCATTTTCAGAAAATGTCCAGGCCAGCCGCCGCTGTTGGACAAGGTGGCTGGCCTCACCAATAGCCTCTTGCACATGACTGACAAGGCTAGTGGCCGGCAGTTCTTGGTCGACTCGGCTGTTGAACTCAGTATCATCCCACCAATCGCCCTGAAGACACGAACATTCCCACAAGGTCCCACCCTCTGGGCGACAAAAAACACTGCCATCAAGACCTTTGACACGCACAATGTCCAAATACAACTCGGCAGAGAAAATTTCCAGTGGAATTTCACTCAAGCCACTGTGGACACATCACTTCTCGGCGCAGACTTTCTACGAGCACACAGCCTGCCGTTGGACGTGAAGGCCAAACGCTTGGTCCATTCCCAGACGTCCCAATAGATATTTCTCCAGCAATGCTTTATGTTCTTGGCATTCTCCGGTTTATTTTGAGGAGTCGGGGGGATGTTGGGAGGGTGGGTTGACGGGGATGGGAGGATAAATACCACGTGTTTAATTTTTAAAAATAATTTACAATTGAATGTAAATCAATGATTATTGTTGTGAAAAATAAAGTATTAAAAAAACCAAATTGCATTGTCTGCAAATCACCCAGAATGTGTGATGTGTGGCGGCTCACCACCAGGCAGGCGAATCAGTCCCGCTTGTAAGCCACGCGGCGGGACAGCCGGCCAAAATGGCGCCGTTATGTGTGTTCCCTTCCTCCCAGCACGGGGCTCAGAAACCCGTGCTGGGGGACCACGTGATGCCCGGGTGACATCAGCACCCTCCAGCGTGGTACTCAGCCAGTTCCAGGATGGCAGTATCAGCTCAGAAGCCTGCAATAAACTAGTCTGCTCACTGAGCTCAAACTGTCTGGTTGTGTCTCTTCTTTCAGGACCAGTATAGCTGATGCTACAATTGGTGACCCTGATTGGATCAAACGTCTTTGAACCCATCATGAGTGAGCCTGGGGTGATCAGCGCTAGAGCCGCGAAACTCCATGAATTCTGGGTTCAGGAGCTGGAGACCTGGGTCGGCCACGTGGAGGCTCAGTTTCACCTCTGCCAGATTTCATCCGACACAACCAAATTCTATCATGTGGTCGCTTCCCTGGACCTGGCCATCAGCAGACACGTGCTGCACCTTGCTCAGCACTCACCCGCCGAAGGCAAATACGAGACCATCAAGCAAGTGCTTACTGGATCCCTCGGACTATCCAGACACGAGCATGCTGCTGAGATGCTACACCTCGACGCCCTGAGGGACAGGTCCCCGATGGAGCTGATGGATGAGATGCTCGCGCTCATGGGTGAGCACACCATCTCCCCACTCTTCGAGTGCATTTTTCACGACCATATGCCCGGGGATATCCAGCCGCTGCTGGTCCAGTTCAGCTTCACTGACCTGAGGAAGGTCCCCCAGAAGGCCCAGGAGCTATTGCTCGCACGATTCTCAGAGGGCTCAGTGGTCCAGCAGGTCACGAGGCACAAACACGAAGCACGCCAAGCCTGCCCCGAGCGCTCCGGTAGAGCATCTGGCTCCTGCAGGGGTGCCCAACAGCATAACCAAGGCCACAGCATCCGCTCAAGGCCTCCCCAGCGCTGGGGTGCCAAGGCTCGGAAGTTTCATCCGTCTGGCTCATTCCAGGGAAATGACCAGGCCGGCCAATGTTAATGGCTGTGGGGGCTGGCCAAGAATACAGCCTCCTCTACCTGTGGGACTCAGTCAGCAGCCGACACTGGAGCCCAGATCACCGTCATCCTGGCCACGGCCGTCGAGTCCAGGAACTGACCTTGTGGTCCTCCCCTCTGTGCAACCAATGCAACAGCAATCCAGATATATGGAGACAAGACAGTCCACTTCCAGATCAGCCAACGAAATTTCACATGGAGGTTCACCGTCTTGTCCTTTCCAACTGCCATCGTGGGTGCAGACTTCCTCCTCGCACATGGGCTTCTTGTAGACATTCGAGGTAGGACCCTGGTGGACGCCGTACCTTCCAGGCCGTCCGCCTCGACGCCTCCCGCTCGGAGCAACTGCAGATGGCCACGATCAGCACACCCAGAGACTCGTTCCAGTGAATCCTGGAAGAGTTCACGACACTCATCAAGCCATAGTTCTCTCCTGCCTCACCGCACTACGGGGTGTTCCACCACTTCCCCACGCAGGGCCCACTGGTTCACGCCAAAGCTCGCCGGCTCCCGCCTGACAAGCTCAAGGAGGCAAAGGAGGAGTTTTCGCACCTGTTGGATCTTGGGATCATTCGGCGGTCTGAAAGTCCATGGGCCTTGCTGCTCCACCTGGTCATGAAAGTCTCCGCCGGCTGGCGTCCCTGCGGAGACTATCGACGGCTCAATGAGATAACAGTTCCTCACCGTTACGCCATCCCTGGCATCCAAGACTTTGCGGCCAACCTGCACGGTGCGAGGGTTTTCTCCAAGGTTGACCTGGTGCGCGGATGTCACCAGATCCCGGTGCACCCTGAGGACATACCAAAGACGGCAATCATCTCCCCCTTTGGCTTGTTCGAATTCCTGCGCATGCCTTTCGGGCTCAAGAATCCCGCTCGGACCTTCAAGCGCCTCATGGACTCTGTGGGCAGGGACTTGGATTTTGGCTTTATTTATTAGGACGACATTCTCGTCGCCAGCAAGGACCAAGCGCAACACAAGGCCCACCTATGTGCCCTTTTCTCCAGGCTGGCCGATTTCAGCCTTACCATCAACCTGGCCAAGTGCTAGTTCGGGAAAGATTCCATGCAGTTCCTGGGCCATACCATCACGACCGAAGGAGCCACGCCCACCACTGCGAAGGTCTCCGCTCTCAGGGATTTACCATGCCCGGACAGACTCAAGGGGCTGCAGGAGTTCGCGGATATGGTCTACTTTTACAACCGCTTCATCCCGGGATTTGATGGATAGAGCCGGTGGTGTATTAAAAATAAATATGACTGATGATGTTAAAAATCCACTGGCTTATGTATCTCAGACATTGAATAAACACTCAAAAGAATTATTCTGCTACTGGAAAATAATTTCTGCCCCTTGTATTAGCTCTGCAACATGTAGAAGAATGTGTTTGCACTGCTGTGAGATTAGGTATTGATCATAATTTTTGAGTAAGATTAAAAATAAGAATAGATGATGATTCAACTGGAGTTTAATTTTGCAAGAATAGGACTGAAGTATAAGACATTATAATGATATTAAGGGCCAGTGTCATTGAGGATTTCTTATTTAGATGTTGGATTTAGAGGTTCCTGCTATATTAGTTTTTATTCTATTGATTATGGCTGTGAAATCTATTAGGAACAAATCGGAGATTGCAGTTTAAAATTTTGACCTTTCAGAAGTCTAAAACTTTCTCCATGTGAAGGAGGTGTAATGGAGTTGTGTGTTAACTTTTAATTTAATATTAAATTATATTCCTCATATATAAGAATGTCTTGGTAAAGTAAATTATAAAGTTAAAATATTGTATCTGTATTCTTGGTGCGTTAGCTTGGATGGTTCAGGGGCACAAGGACAAAGCATTAGCATTTTAAACACGCATGGTTCTTGGAGATCGCAGACAGAAGGCAGTTGAGACAAACATGGGTGCTGATTGAAGTTAGACTCAAGAAGGTGAAACGGATTTATGATGTTCTTGAGATATTGAAAACAATAGGTGTTAGTTCAGAAACACCTGTATAAATTCTGGCCATTTTAGTTCTGAGGAAAGCAGACTTCTCAGAGGCATAAATGGATTTAAATGCTTTTTAGCACATTCTTGTCAAACGGTCCTTTCGTCCCAAAGATAATTAAAAAGGTTGTTAGTTCATAACATATTTTGGGCTTCTCCTTGTGATTTGGAGTTTTGGGATGTGAAATCTTTGGAGTTTTTGTGATTTATTGGTAAACTGATTTCCCAAGCTAATTAAAAGGCTTATTGTGTGTGTGGTTAAAGTACAGCGATGGATTTTGGTCCATGTTTGGCAACTCCAATCTGTGTCGATTTGAGAGTGGAAACTTTGTCAGTTTCTGCAGAATGTGAATGTTTTAAACCCCAATATGAAGTGAGATTCTGCACAAAGTACAGATGAGTGTGTTTTGGAAACAAAACTTAAGTGTGGGCCAAGTGATCTTGTCCAAATAGAAATGAAAAATGTGTTTGGAATCACCAAACTTTTCAGATCTGGAAAAGGAGGAGTTGTTGCTTATTGCTAAGGAGATGAAACTTCTGGAGGTTAAAAGTTGAACAACGCAAGTTGGCAGTTATGTTGAAAACCTTGGCCAGTGAAGAAGATACTGGACAATCGATTTCAAGAAAGCTTGAGAGATACAGCAGCTGAAAGAAACAAGCTGTCAGGTACAGAAGCAAACTAATTAAGAGATCAAAGAGTCAAGCTGTGAATCACCAGTCATTTTAAATATTTTCTTCAGTCAGAATTCTGATTCTGATTTTAAATTTGAAAGTTGTGACAGTGAAGGCAGTGATGTCTAAAATAGTTTAAATGTTTGTGACAGTGAGCAGCAGTTGGAACAAGGATTTTTCAGAACTTCGAGGAAAATTGATAGAAAAACAAAATGGAGATGGATGGAAACCATTCTCTGGTGAAGGAATTAAAAAGGGCCAGTTGGATATTATTTCAAGGGAGGTTTATTGATGAGAAAATATCATGCGACGTTGGCTAATGATGAATGGGCAGAGGTTCATTGGCTTATAGATCCTACAGCCTATAGAGATGAGATTTTGAACATGGCTCATAAAACACATTTGGGTGGGCACCTTGGGGTAAAGGAAATGATGAAACAATTCTACTGACCTAATTTGGAAAAGGATGGAAAGAGATTTTGTCACACTTGTCAAGTTGCAAGGAAACCTAATGAAGGTCCCACAGTAACATCTTTAAAATCTATTCTTGGAGAACATTTTTCTAAAGTAATTGTGGACTGTCTTGGTCCAATGCCTGAAACAAAAACTGGAAATGAATATCTATTGACCATTATGACATTATGTGTGCCATTTCCAGGTATACAGAAGCCATACCACTTGGGAATATTAAAGCAAAAACTGTGTCTGGGGCTCTAGAAAAATTTTTTCAATTGGTTTGGTTTGCCTCAAAAAATAAAATCAGATCAGGGAAAGAATTTTATGTCAGGTGTATTTCATGTTAGTTTTTCAACAAGGAGGTCAACAAATTGCATTGTCAGGATTTAAATATGGCGGTTCGGAAATTACATAAAGATAAAATGCCCAGGGTTTCTTTGGAAAAATTGACTTGGAAATATGAGTTGGTGTGGGGGGGGGGGGGGAAGGTTGGGTGTGGTTTGTGTCTTCCTCATTTTAAGAATGATTAAAAAGCAGCTCAATTGAGATTTATAAATATATTGTATAATTTAGATGATATTCCAGCTTGGGTTTCTGTTGAATTTAATGCAATAGGGAACATGGATCCCCAAGATTTTATTTACAAATGGAATCCTAAGTTTTATTTGCAAGTGGTGAATCATCTATTTTGAAACTTTTGATTGAGTTGATAATGAAATTGGCATGAAAGGTTTAATATTGAAATAGGCGTTTTCCTTTTTCAAGAGACAACCAATTCTGGAAGATTTGGAGATGGAAGGGTATTAAGAAAATTAGTTTTGAGGCCGTGAGATTGAAACCTTTGAAAGAATTATCTTGTTATTACCAAGTTAAAGCTTTTTTATCTGTAAAAGTAGGTCTTACTTTGATGTGACCTAATCAAAGTGAATTAGAATTACTGATTTGTAATCCTACTGGAAATAAATTTATTTCAGTAATGTATAACTTGCTTCAATCTAAGGCCCCCAAAACTGGAGTGAATAAATCTAAATGAAGATGGGAAATAGATTTAAATTCTCAAATAAGCGAAAATGATTGGATGGATTTGTGTAAATAATATGACTAATATATAGGTTGGTTCAATGTAATTTTTTACATCAGTTCTATTTGACTCCACACAAATCAAATAGATTAAATCCTGCCGTATCGGATTAATGTTTTCGACGTGGACCTGAGATTCGAACATTTTTGCATTCAACTTGGCAAATTCCTGAAGTTAGACAGTTTTGGTTTGCAGAAGGTAATTTTCACTGGACTTCATGTTATTTTTACTGAGTAATATTAAGGTTATGAGGCCAAAATTGAATTGAAGTATTTATCACATTGAATTTGTGTTAATTGCTTCAGCAGTTGCTAGGAAATGATTAGCTGTAGCGGCACACATCGAGACGCAGGCGAATCGGCTCTGCACTGTTAGGGCCGTAACAGCAGTGTAGTCGTGTCAAGATGGTGCTGATGGGCACATCTTCTCCCCAGCTCAAACGGGCTATGCAGATGCACTTGGCTGCGTCATAACATCACCGCCCATGTGTGGGCGGCACTTACGGGCCTGACCGCCTGAAAAGATGCAGCACGAGGATTTTCCAATATAAACTGTTGGAAGTGCAAGCGACTAACAGAGTCGTCTCCATATTTCACTTCTCCTTGTGGCTACCGCTACAATTGGTGACCCCGACGAGTCCAGACGATTCTGGACTCCACACCATGGATGCTGCAGCAGTCAACGCAGTGGCTGTGAAATTGCCAACCTCTGGACGCTTCACCCACGCACTTGGTTCAGGCAAGCGGAAGCACGATTTCACCTCCGGCAGATCACGTCTGAGTCGACAATTTTCTACCATGTCGTCAACTCCCTGGACCAAAAGACCGTGGCTAGGGTGGACGACCTGATACGTGATCCCAGGAGGAAGCAAATGCCCAGCCCTCAACAAACTCCTCTTGAGGGCTTTCGGCCTGTTCAGACGACAGCGAGCTGCCAGGTTGATGCACCTGCACAGTTTAGGAGACAGAGCACCATGTGCCCTGATGGATGAGATGCTGGCACGAGCAGAGGGCCACAAATCATGCCTCATGTCTGAGTAGGCTTTCTTGGAACAGATGCCAGATGACATACAACTGCTGTTGACAGACGAAGATTTCTCAGACCCACTTAAGGTCAGGGCTAGAGCTGATGCGTTGTGGCACATGAAACACGAAAATGAGTCCGCCATGAACCAATTGACTCATCCCCATGTGGGGCAGCAGAACTGATCCCACCCGAACCGAGCACAACCGCGCCCCACCAAATTAGCAGAGACACTGAATGTTAGCTGGTGTTTTTTATCACCAACACTGATGGGCTCGAGCGTGACGATGCAGCCAGCCCTGCTCATTTTCAGAAAATGCCCAGGCCAGCCGCCGCTGTTGGACAAGGTGGCTGGCCTCACCAATAGCCTCTTGCACATGACTGACAAGGCTAGTGGCCGGCAGTTCTTGGTCGACTCGGCTGTTGAACTCAGTATCATCCCACCAATCGCCCTGAAGACACGAACATTCCCACAAGGTCTCACCCTCTGGGCGACAAAAAACACTGCCATCAAGACCTTTGACACGCAAAATGTCCAAATACAACTCGGCAGAGAAAATTTCCAGTGGAATTTCACTCAAGCCACTGTGGACACATCACTTCTCGGCGCAGACTTTCTACGAGCACACAGCCTGCCGTTGGACGTGAAGGCCAAACGCTTGGTCCATTCCCAGACGTCCCAATAGATATTTCTCCAGCAATGCTTTATGTTCTTGGCATTCTCCGGTTTATTTTGAGGAGTCGGGGGGATGTTGGGAGGGTGGGTTGACGGGGATGGGAGGATAAATACCAAGTGTTTAATTTTTAAAAATAATTTACAATTGAATGTAAATCAATGATTATTGTTGTGAAAAATAAAGTATTAAAAAAACCAAATTGCATTGTCTGCAAATCACCCAGAATGTGTGATGTGTGGCGGCTCACCACCAGGCAGGCGAATCAGTCCCGCTTGTAAGCCACGCGGCGGGACAGCCGGCCAAAATGGCGCCGTTATGTGTGTTCCCTTCCTCCCAGCACGGGGCTCAGAAACCCGTGCTGGGGGACCACGTGATGCCCGGGTGACATCAGCGCCCTCCAGCGTGGTACTCAGCCAGTTCCAGGATGGCAGTATCAGCTCAGAAGCCTGCAATAAACTAGTCTGCTCACTGAGCTCAAACTGTCTGGTTGTGTGTCTTCTTTCAGGACCAGTATAGCTGATGCTACAATTGGTGACCCTGATTGGATCAAACGTCTTTGAACCCATCATGAGTGAGCCTGGGGTGATCAGCGCTTTAGCCGCGAAACTCCATGAATTCTGGGTTCAGGAGCTGGAGACCTGGGTCGGCCACGTGGAGGCTCAGTTTCACCTCTGCCAGATTTCGTCCGACACAACCAAATTCTATCATGTGGTCGCTTCCCTGGACCTGGCCATCAGCAGACACGTGCTGCACCTTGCTCAGCACTCACCCGCCGAAGGCAAATACGAGACCATCAAGCAAGTGCTTACTGGATCCCTCGGACTATCCAGACACGAGCATGCTGCTGAGATGCTACACCTCGACGCCCTGAGGGACAGGTCCCCGATGGAGCTGATGGATGAGATGCTCGCGCTCATGGGTGAGCACACCAACTCCCCACTCTTCGAGTGCATTTTTCGCGACCATATGCCCAGGGATATCCAGCCGCTGCTGGTCCAGTTCAGCTTCACTGACCTGAGGAAGGTCCCCCAGAAGGCCCAGGAGCTATTGCTCGCACGATTCTCAGAGGGCTCAGTGGTCCAGCAGGTCACGAGGCACAAACACCAAGCACGCCAAGCCTGCCCCAAGCGCTCCGGTAGAGCATCTGGCTCCTGCAGGGGTGCCCAACAGCATAACCAAGGCCACAGCATCCACTCAAGGCCTCCCCAGCGCTGGGGAGCCAAGGCTCGGAAGTTTCATCCGTCTGGCTCATTCCAGGGAAATGACCAGGCCGGCCAATGTTAATGGCTGTGGGGGCTGGCCAAGAATACAGCCTCCTCTACCTGTGGGACTCAGTCAGCAGCCGACACTGGAGCCCAGATCACCGTCATCCTGGCCACGGCCGTCGAGTCCAGGAACTGACCTTGTGGTCCTCCCCTCCGTGCAACCAATGCAACGGCAATCCAGATATATGGAGACAAGACAGTCCACTTCCAGATCAGCCAACGAAGTTTCACATGGAGGTTCACCGTCTTGTCCTTTCCAACTGCCATCGTGGGTGCAGACTTCCTCCTCGCACATGGGCTTCTTGTAGACATTCGAGGTAGGCCCCTGGTGGACGCCGTACCTTCCAGGCCGTCCGCCTCGATGCCTCCCGCTCGGAGCAACTGCAGATGGCCACGATCAGCACACCCAGAGACTCGTTCCAGTGAATCCTGGAAGAGTTCACGACACTCATCAAGCCATAGTTCTCTCCTGCCTCACCGCGCTACGGGGTGTTCCACCACATCCCCACGCAGGGCCCACTGGTTCACGCCAAAGCTCGCCGGCTCCCGCCTGACAAGCTCAAGGAGGCAAAGGAGGAGTTTTCGCACCTGTTGGAACTTGGGATCATTCGGCGGTCTGAAAGTCCATGGGCCTTGCTGCTCCACCTGGTCATGAAAGTCTCCGCCGGCTGGCGTCCCTGCGGAGACTATCGTTGGCTCAATGAGATAACATTTCCTCACCGTTACGCCATCCCTGGCATCCAAGACTTTGCAGCCAACCTGCACGGTGCGAGGGTTTTCTCCAAGGTTGACCTGGTGCGCGGATATCACCAGATCCCGGTGCACCCTGAGGACATACCAAAGACGGCAATCGTCTCCCCCTTTGGCTTGTTCGAATTCATGCGCATGCCGTTCGGGCTCAAGAATCCCGCTCAGACCTTCAAGCGCCTCATGGACTCTGTGGGCAGGGACTTGGATTTTGGCTTTATTTATTAGGACGACATTCTCGTCGCCAGCAAGGACCAGGCGCAACACAAGGCCCACCTATGTGCCCTTTTCTCCAGGCTGGCCGATTTCAGCCTTACCATCAACCTGGCCAAGTGCTAGTTCGGGAAAGATTCCATGCAGTTCCTGGGCCATACTATCACGACCGAAGGAGCCACGCCCACCACTGCGAAGGTCTCCGCTCTCAGGGAGTTACCATGCCCGGACAGACTCAAGGGGCTGCAGGAGTTCGCGGATATGGTCTACTTTTACAACCGCTTCATCCCGGGATTTGATGGGTAGAGCCGGTGCTGTATTAAAAATAAATATGACTGATGATGTTAAAAATCCACTGGCTTATGTATCTCAGACATTGAATGAACACTCAGAAGAATTATTCTGCTACTGGAAAATAATTTCTGTCCCTTGTATTAGCTCTGCAACATGTAGAAGAATGTGTTTGCACTGCTATGAGATTAGGTATTGATCATAATTTTTGAGTAAGATTAAAAATAAGAATAGATGATGATTCAACTGGAGTTTAATTTTGCAAGAATAGGACTGAAGTATAAGACATTATAATGATATTAAGGGCCAGTGTCATTGAGGATTTCTTATTTAGATGTTGGATTTAGAGGTTCCTGCTATATTTGTTTTTATTCTATTGATTATGGCTGTGAAATCTATTAGGAACAAATCGGAGATTGCAGTTTAAAATTTTGACCTTTCAGAAGTCTAAAACTTTCTCCATGTGAAGGAGGTGTAATGGAGTTGTGTGTTAACTTTTAATTTAATATTAAATTATATTCCTCATATATAAGAATGTCTTGGTAAAGTAAATTATAAAGTTAAAATATTGTATCTGTATTCTTGGTGCGTTAGCTTGGATGGTTCAGGGGCACAAGGACAAAGCATTAGCATTTTAAACACGCATGGTTCTTGGAGATCGCAGACAGAAGGCAGTTGAGACAAACATGGGTGCTGATTGAAGTTAGACTCAAGAAGGTGAAACGGATTTATGATGTTCTTGAGATATTGAAAACAATAGGTGTTAGTTCAGAAACACTTGTATAAATTCTGGCCATTTTAGTTCTGAGGAAAGCAGACTTCTCAGAGGCATAAATGGATTTAAATGCTTTTTAGCACATTCTTGTCAAACGGTCCTTTCGTCCCAAAGATAATTAAAAAGGTTGTTAGTTCATAACATATTTTGGGCTTCTCCTTGTGATTTGGAGTTTTGGGATGTGAAATCTTTGGAGTTTTTGTGATTTATTAGTAAACTGATTTCCCAAGCTAATTAAAAGGCTTATTGTGTGTGTGGTTAAAGTACAGCGATGGATTTTGGTCCATGTTTGGCAACTCCAATCTGTGTCGATTTGAGAGTGGAAACTTTGTCAGTTTCTGCAGAATGTGAATGTTTTAAACCCCAATATGAAGTGAGATTCTGCACAAAGTACAGATGAGTGTGTTTTGGAAACAAAACTTAAGTGTGGGCCAAGTGATCTTGTCCAAATAGAAATGAAAAATGTGTTTGGAATCACCAAACTTTTCAGATCTGGAAAAGGAGGAGTTGTTGCTTATTGCTAAGGAGATGAAACTTCTGGAGGTTAAAAGTTGAACAACGCAAGTTGGCAGTTATGTTGAAAACCTTGGCCAGTGAAGAAGATACTGGACAATCGATTTCAAGAAAGCTTGAGAGATACAGCAGCTGAAAGAAACAAGCTGTCAGGTACAGAAGCAAACTAATTAAGAGATCAAAGAGTCGAGCTGTGAATCACCAGTCATTTTAAATATTTTCTTCAGTCAGAATTCTGATTCTGATTTTAAATTTGAAAGTTGTGACAGTGAAGGCAGTGATGTCTAAAATAGTTTAAATGTTTGTGACAGTGAGCAGCAGTTGGAACAAGGATTTTTCAGAACTTCGAGGAAAATTGATAGAAAAACAAAATGGAGATGGATGGAAACCATTCTCTGGTGAAGGAATTAAAAAGGGCCAGTTGGATATTATTTCAAGGGAGGTTTATTGATGAGAAAATATCATGCGACGTTGGCTAATGATGAATGGGCAGAGGTTCATTGGCTTATAGATCCTACAGCCTATAGAGATGAGATTTTGAACATGGCTCATAAAACACATTTGGGTGGGCACCTTGGGGTAAAGGAAATGATGAAACAATTCTACTGACCTAATTTGGAAAAGGATGGAAAGAGATTTTGTCACACTTGTCAAGTTGCAAGGAAACCTAATGAAGGTCCCACAGTAACATCTTTAAAATCTATTCTTGGAGAACATTTTTCTAAAGTAATTGTGGACTGTCTTGGTCCAATGCCTGAAACAAAAACTGGAAATGAATATCTATTGACCATTATGTGTGCCATTTCCAGGTGTACAGAAGCCATACCACTTGGGAACATTAATGCAAAAACTATGTCTGGGGCTCGAGAAAATTTTTTTCAATTGGTTTGGTTTGCCTCAAAAAATAAAATCAGATCAGGGAAAGAATTTTATGTCAGGTGTATTTCATGTTAGTTTTTCAACAAGGAGGTCAACAAATTGCATTGTCAGGATTTAAATATGGCAGTTCGGAAATTATATAAAGATAAAATGCCCAGGGTTTCTTTGGAAAAATTGACTTGGAAATATGAGTTGGTGTGTGGGGGGGGGAGGGTTGGGTGTGGTTTGTGTCTTCCTCATTTTAAGAATGATTAAAAAGCAGCTCAATTGAGATTTTTAAATATATTGTATAATTTAGATGATATTCCAGCTTGGGTTTCTGTTGAATTTAATGCAATAGGGAATATGGATCCCCAAGATTTTATTTACAAATGGAATCCTAAGTTTTATTTGAAAGTGGTGAATCATCTATTTTGAAACATTTGATTGAGTTGATAATGAAATTGGCATGAAAGGTTTAATATTGAAATAGGCGTTTTCCTTTTTCAAGAGACAACCAATTCTGGAAGATTTGGAGATGGAAGGGTATTAAGAAAATTAGTTTTGAGGACGTGAGATTGAAACCTTTGAAAGAATTATCTTGTTATTACCAAGTTAAAGCTTTTTTATCTGTAAAATTAGGTCTTACTTTGATGTTACCTAATCAAAGTGAATTAGAATTACTGATTTGTAAACCTACTGGAAATAAATTTATTTAAGTAATGTATAACTTGCTTCAATCTAAGGTCCCCAAAACTGGAGTGAATAAATCTAAATGAAGATGGGAAATAGATTTAAATTCTCAAATAAGTGAAAATGATTGGATGGATTTGTGTAAATAATATGACTAATATATAGGTTGGTTCAATGTAATTTTTTACATCAGTTCTATTTGACTCCACACAAATCAAATAGATTAAATCCTGCCGTATCGGATTAACGTTTTCGACGTGGACCTGAGATTCGAACATTTTTGCATTCAATTTGGCAAATTCCTGAAGTTAGACAGTTTTGGTTTGCAGAAGGTAATTTTCACAGGACTTCATGTCATTTTTAGTGAGTAATATTAAGGTTATGAGGCCAAAATTAAATTGAAGTATTTATCACATTGAATTTGTGTTAATTGCTTCAGCAGTTGCTAGGAAATGATTAGCTTTAGCGGCACACATCGAGACGCAGGCGAATCGGCTCTGCACTGTTACGGCCGAAGCAGCAGTGTAGTCGTATCAAGATGGTGCTGCTGGGCACATCTTCTCCCCAGCTCAAACGGGCCATGCAGATGAACTTGGCTGCGTCATAACATCACCGCCCATGTGTGGGCGGCACTTACGGGCCTGACCGCCTGAAAAGATGCAGCACGTGGATTTTCCAATATAAACTGTTGGAAGTGCAAGCGACTAACAGAGTCGTCTCCATATTTCACTTCTCCTTGTGGCTACCGCTACAATTGGTGACCCCGACGAGTCCAGACGATTGTGGACTCCACACCATGGATGCTGCAGCAGTCAACGCAGTGGCTATGAAATTGCCAACCTCTGGACGCTTCACCCACGCACTTGGTTCAGGCAAGCGGAAGCACGATTTCACCTCCGGCAGATCACGTCTGAGTCGACAATTTTCTACCATGTCGTCAACTCCCTGGACCAAAAGACCGTGGCTAGGGTGGACGACCTGATACGTGATCCCAGGAGGAAGCAAATGCCCAGCCCTCAACAAACTCCTCTTGAGGACTTTCGGCCTGTTCAGACGACAGCGCGCTGCCAGGTTGATGCACCTGCACAGTTTAGGAGACAGAGCACCATGTGCCCTGATGGATGAGATGCTGGCACGAGCAGAGGGCCACAAATCATGCCTCATGTCTGAGTAGGCTTTCTTGGAACAGATGCCAGATGACATACAACTGCTGTTGACAGACGAAGATTTCTCAGACCCACTTAAGGTCAGGGTTAGAGCTGATGCGTTGTGGTACATGAAACACGAAAATGAGTCCGCCATGAACCAATTGACTCATCCCCATGTGGGGCAGCAGAACTGATCCCACCCGAACCGAGCACAACCGCGCCCCACCAAATTAGCAGAGACACTGAATGTTAGCTGGTGTTTTTATCACCAACACTGATGGGCTCGAGCGTGACGATGCAGCCAGCCCTGCTCATTTTCAGAAAATGCCCAGGCCAGCCGCCGCTGTTGGACAAGGTGGCTGGCCTCACCAATAGCCTCTTGCACATGACTGACAAGGCTAGTGGCCGGCAGTTCTTGGTCGACTCGGCTGTTGAACTCAGTATCATCCCACCAATCGCCCTGAAGACACGAACATTCCCACAAGGTCCCACCCTCTGGGCGACAAAAAACACTGCCATCAAGACCTTTGACACGCACAATGTCCAAATACAACTCGGCAGAGAGAATTTCCAGTGGAATTTCACTCAAGCCACTGTGGACACATCACTTCTCGGTGCAGACTTTCTACGAGCACACAGCCTGCCGTTGGACGTGAAGGCCAAACGCTTGGTCCATTCCCAGACGTCCCAATAGATATTTCTCCAGCAATGCTTTATGTTCTTGGCATTCTCCGGTTTATTTTGAGGAGTGGGGGGGATGTTGGGAGGGTGGGTTGACGGGGATGGGAGGATAAATACCACGTGTTTAATTTTTAAAAATAATTTACAATTGAATGTAAATCAATGATTATTGTTGTGAAAAATAAAGTATTAAAAAAACCAAATTGCATTGTCTGCAAATCACCCAGAATGTGTGATGTGTGGCGGATCACCACCAGGCAGGCGATTCAGTCCCGCTTGTAAGCCACGTGGCGGGACAGCCGGCCAAAATGGCGCCGTTATGTGTGTTCTCTTCCTCCCAGCACGGGGCTCAGAAACCCGTGCTGGGGGACCACGTGATGCCCGGGTGACGTCAGCGCCCTCCAGCGTGGTACTCAGCCAGTTCCAGGATGGCAGTATCAGCTCAGAAGCCTGCAATAAACTAGTCTGCTCACTGAGCTCAAACTGTCTGGTTATGTGTCTTCTTTCTGGACCAGTATAGCTGATGCTAAAATTGGTGACCCTGATTGGATCAAACTTCTTTGAACCCATCATGAGTGAGCCTGGGGTGATCAGCGCTTTAGCCGCGAAACTCCATGAATTCTGGGTTCAGGAGCTGGAGACCTGGGTCGGCCACGTGGAGGCTCAGTTTCACCTCTGCCAGATTTCGTCCGACACAACCAAATTCTATCATGTGGTCGCTTCCCTGGACCTGGCCATCAGCAGACACGTGCTGCACCTTGCTCAGCACTCACCCGCCGAAGGCAAATACGAGACCATCAAGCAAGTGCTTACTGGATCCCTCGGACTATCCAGACACGAGCATGCTGCTGAGATGCTACACCTCGACGCCCTGAGGGACAGGTCCCCGATGGAGCTGATGGATGAGATGCTCGCGCTCATGGGTGAGCACACCAACTCCCCACTCTTCGAGTGCATTTTTCGCGACCATATGCCCGGGTACATCCAGCCGCTGCTGGTCCAGTTCAGCTTCACTGACCTGAGGAAGGTCCCCCAGAAGGCCCAGGAGCTATTGCTCGCACGATTCCCAGAGGGGTCAGTGGTCCAGCAGGTCACGAGGCACAAACACGAAGCACGCCAAGCCTGCCCCGAGCGCTCCGGTAGAGCATCTGGCTCCTGCAGGGGTGCCCAACAGCATAACCAAGGCCACAGCATCCGCTCAAGGCCTCCCCAGCGCTGGGGTGCCAAGGCTCGGAAGTTTCATCCGTCTGGCTCATTCCAGGGAAATGACCAGGCCGGCCAATGTTAATGGCTGTGGGGGCTGGCCAAGAATACAGCCTCCTCTACCTGTGGGACTCAGTCTGCAGCCGACACTGGAGCCCAGATCACCGTCATCCTGGCCACGGCCGTCGAGTCCAGGAACTGACCTTGTGGTCCTCCCCTCCGTGCAACCAATGCAACAGCAATCCAGATATATGGAGACAAGACAGTCCACTTCCAGATCAGCCAACGAAATTTCACATGGAGGTTCACCGTCTTGTCCTTTCCAAATGCCATCGTGGGTGCAGACTTCCTCCTCGCACATGGGCTTCTTGTAGACATTCGAGGTAGGACCCTGGTGGACGCCGTACCTTCCAGGCCGTCCGCCTCGACGCCTCCCGCTCGGAGCAACTGCAGATGGCCACGATCAGCGCACCCAGAGACTCGTTCCAGTGAATCCTGGAAGAGTTCACGACACTCATCAAGCCATAGTTCTCTCCTGCCTCACCGCACTACGGGGTGTTCCACCACTTCCCCACGCAGGGCCCACTGGTTCACGCCAAAGCTCGCCGGCTCCCGCCTGACAAGCTCAAGGAGGCAAAGGAGGAGTTTTCGCACCTGTTGGATCTTGGGATCATTCGGCGGTCTGAAAGTCCATGGGCCTTGCTGCTCCACCTGGTCATGAAAGTCTCCGCCGGCTGGCGTCCCTGCGGAGACTATCGACGGCTCAATGAGATAACAGTTCCTCACCGTTACGCCATCCCTGGCATCCAAGACTTTGCGGCCAACCTGCACGGTGCGAGGGTTTTCTCCAAGGTTGACCTGGTGCGCGGATGTCACCAGATCCCGGTGCACCCTGAGGACATACCAAAGACGGCAATCATCTCCCCCTTTGGCTTGTTCGAATTCCTGCGCATGCCGTTCGGGCTCAAGAATCCCGCTCAGACCTTCAAGCGCCTCATGGACTCTGTGGGCAGGGACTTGGATTTTGGCTTTATTTATTAGGACGACATTCTCGTCGCCAGCAAGGACCAAGCGCAACACAAGGCCCACCTATGTGCCCTTTTCTCCAGGCTGGCCGATTTCAGCCTTACCATCAACCTGGCCAAGTGCTAGTTCGGGAAAGATTCCATGCAGTTCCTGGGCCATACCATCACGACCGAAGGAGCCACGCCCACCACTGCGAAGGTCTCCGCTCTCAGGGATTTACCATGGCCGGACAGACTCAAGGGGCTGCAGGAGTTCGCGGATATGGTCTACTTTTACAACCGCTTCATCCCGGGATTTGATGGATAGAGCCGGTGGTGTATTAAAAATAAATATGACTGATGATGTTAAAAATCCACTGGCTTATGTATCTCAGACATTGAATAAACACTCAAAAGAATTATTCTGCTACTGGAAAATAATTTCTGCCCCTTGTATTAGCTCTGCAACATGTAGAAGAATGTGTTTGCACTGCTATGAGATTAGGTATTGATCATAATTTTTGAGTAAGATTAAAAATAAGAATAGATGATGATTCAACTGGAGTTTAATTTTGCAAGAATAGGACTGAAGTATAAGACATTATAATGATATTAAGGGCCAGTGTCATTGAGGATTTCTTATTTAGATGTTGGATTTAGAGGTTCCTGCTATATTAGTTTTTATTCTATTGATTATGGCTGTGAAATCTATTAGGAACAAATCGGAGATTGCAGTTTAAAATTTTGACCTTTCAGAAGTCTAAAACTTTCTCCATGTGAAGGAGGTGTAATGGAGTTGTGTGTTAACTTTTAATTTAATATTAAATTATATTCCTCATATATAAGAATGTCTTGGTAAAGTAAATTATAAAGTTAAAATATTGTATCTGTATTCTTGGTGCGTTAGCTTGGATGGTTCAGGGGCACAAGGACAAAGCATTAGCATTTTAAACACGCATGGTTCTTGGAGATCGCAGACAGAAGGCAGTTGAGACAAACATGGGTGCTGATTGAAGTTAGACTCAAGAAGGTGAAACGGATTTATGATGTTCTTGAGATATTGAAAACAATAGGTGTTAGTTCAGAAACACCTGTATAAATTCTGGCCATTTTAGTTCTGAGGAAAGCAGACTTCTCAGAGGCATAAATGGATTTAAATGCTTTTTAGCACATTCTTGTCAAACGGTCCTTTCGTCCCAAAGATAATTAAAAAGGTTGTTAGTTCATAACATATTTTGGGCTTGTCCTTGTGATTTGGAGTTTTGGGATGTGAAATCTTTGGAGTTTTTGTGATTTATTGGTAAACTGATTTCCCAAGCTAATTAAAAGGCTTATTGTGTGTGTGGTTAAAGTACAGCGATGGATTTTGGTCCATGTTTGGCAACTCCAATCTGTGTCGATTTGAGAGTGGAAACTTTGTCAGTTTCTGCAGAATGTGAATGTTTTAAACCCCAATATGAAGTGAGATTCTGCACAAAGTACAGATGAGTGTGTTTTGGAAACAAAACTTAAGTGTGGGCCAAGTGATCTTGTCCAAATAGAAATTAAAAATGTGTTTGGAATCACCAAACTTTTCAGATCTGGAAAAGGAGGAGTTGTTGCTTATTGCTAAGGAGATGAAACTTCTGGAGGTTAAAAGTTGAACAACGCAAGTTGGCAGTTATGTTGAAAACCTTGGCCAGTGAAGAAGATACTGGACAATCGATTTCAAGAAAGCTTGAGAGATACAGCAGCTGAAAGAAACAAGCTGTCAGGTACAGAAGCAGACTAATTAAGAGATCAAAGAGTCGAGCTGTGAATCACCAGTCATTTTAAATATTTTCTTCAGTCAGAATTCTGATTCTGATTTTAAATTTGAAAGTTGTGACAGTGAAGGCAGTGATGTCTAAAATAGTTTAACTGTTTGTGACAGTGAGCAGCAGTTGGAACAAGGATTTTTCAGAACTTCGAGGAAAATTGATAGAAAAACAAAATGGAGATGGATGGAAACCATTCTCTGGTGAAGGAATTAAAAAGGGCCAGTTGGATATTATTTCAAAGGAGGTTTATTGATGAGAAAATATCATGCGACGTTGGCTAATGATGAATGGGCAGAGGTTCATTGGCTTATAGATCCTACAGCCTATAGAGATGAGATTTTGAACATGGCTCATAAAACACATTTGGGTGGGCACCTTGGGGTAAAGGAAATGATGAAACAATTCTACTGACCTAATTTGGAAAAGGATGGAAAGACGTTTTGTCCCCCTTGTCAAGTTGCAAGGAAACCTAATGAAGGTCCCACAGTAACATCTTTAAAATCTGTTCTTGGAGAACATTTTTCTAAAGTAATTGTGGACTGTCTTGGTCCAATGCCTGAAACAAAAACTGGAAATGAATATCTATTGACCATTATGTCATTATGTGTGCCATTTCCAGGTGTACAGAAGCCATACCACTTGGGAACATTAAAGCAAAAACTGAGTCTGGGGCTCGAGAAAAATTTTTTCAATTGGTTTGTTTTGCCTCAAAAAATAAAATCAGATCAGGGAAATAATTTTATGTCAGGTGTATTTCATGTTAGTTTTTCAACAAGGAGGTCAACAAATTGCATTGTCGGGATTTAAATATGGCGGTTCGGAAATTGTATAAAGATAAAATGCCCAGAGTTTCTTTGGAATAATTGACTTGGAAATATGAGTTGGTGTGGGGGGGGGGAGGGTTGGGTGTGGTTTGTGTCTTCCTCATTTTAAGAATGATTAAAAAGCAGCTCAATTGAGATTTATAAATATATTGTATAATTTAGATGATATTCCAGCTTGGGTTTCTGTTGAATTTAATGCAATAGGGAACATGGATCCCCAAGATTTTATTTACAAATGGAATCCTAAGTTTTATTTGCAAGTGGTGAATCATCTATTATGAAACTTTTGATTGAGTTGATAATGAAATTGGCATGAAAGGTTTAATATTGAAATTGGCGTTTTCCTTTTTCAAGAGACAACCAATTCTGGAAGATTTGGAGATGGAAGGGTATTAAGAAAATTAGTTTTGAGGCCGTGAGATTGAAACCTTTGAAAGAATTATCTTGTTATTACCAAGTTAAAGCTTTTTTATCTGTAAAAGTAGGTCTTACTTTGATGTGACCTAATCAAAGTGAATTAGAATTACTGATTTGTAATCCTACTGGAAATAAATTTATTTCAGTAATGTATAACTTGCTTCAATCTAAGGCCCCCAAAACTGGAGTGAATAAATCTAAATGAAGATGGGAAATAGATTTAAATTCTCAAATAAGCGAAAATGATTGGATGGATTTGTGTAAATAATATGACTAATATATAGGTTGGTTCAATGTAATTTTTTACATCAGTTCTATTTGACTCCACACAAATCAAATAGATTAAATCCTGCCGTATCGGATTAATGTTTTCGACGTGGACCTGAGATTCGAACATTTTTGCATTCAACTTGGCAAATTCCTGAAGTTAGACAGTTTTGGTTTGCAGAAGGTAATTTTCACAGGACTTCATGTTATTTTTACTGAGTAATATTAAGGTTATGAGGCCAAAATTGAATTGAAGTATTTATCACATTGAATTTGTGTTAATTGCTTCAGCAGTTGCTAGGAAATGATTAGCTGTAGCGGCACACATCGAGACGCAGGCGAATCGGTTCTGCACTGTTACGGCCGTAACAGCAGTGTAGTCGTGTCAAGATGGTGCTGCTGGGCACATCTTCTCCCCATCTCAAACGGGCCATGCAGATGCATTTGGCTGCGTCATAACATCACCGCCCATGTGTGGGCGGCACTTATGGGCCGGACCGCCTGATAAGGTGCAGCACGGGGATTTTCCAATATAAACTGTTGGAAGTGCAAGCGACTAACAGAGTCATCTCCTTATTTCACTTCTCCTTGTGGCTACCGCTACAATTGGTGACCCCGACGAGTCCAGACGATTCTGGACTCCACACCATGGATGCTGCAGCAGTCAACGCAGTGGCTATGAAATTGCCAACCTCTGGACGCTTCACCCACGCACTTGGTTCAGGCAAGCGGAAGCACGATTTCACCTCCAGCAGATCACGTCTGAGTCGACAATGTTCTACCATGTCGTCAGCTCCCTGGACCAAGAGACCGTGGCCAGGGTGGACGACCTGAAACGTGATCCCCGGAAGAAGCAAATGCCCAGCCCTCAACAAACTACTCTTGAGGGCCTTCGGCCTGTTCAGACGACAGCACGCTGCCAGGCTGATGCACCTGCAGAGCTTATGAGACAGAGCACCATGTGCCCTGATGGATGAGATGGTGGCACGAGCAGAGGGCCACACATCATGCCTCATGTCTGAGTAGGCTTTCTTGGAACAGATGCCAGATGACATACAACTGCTGTTGACAGACGAAGATTTCTCAGACCCACGTAAGGTCACGACTAGAGCTGACGCGTTGTGGCACATGAAACACGAAAATGAGTCCGCCATGAACCAATTGACTCATCCCCATGTGGGGCAGCAGAACTGATCCCACCCGAACCGAGCACAACCGCGCCCCACCAAATTAGCAGAGACACTGAATGTTAGCTGGTGTTTTTATCAACAACACTGATGGGCTCGAGCGTGACGATGCAGCCAGCCCTTCTCATTTTCAGAAAATGCCCAGGCCAGCCGCCGCTGTTGGACAAGGTGGCTGGCCTCACCAATAGCCTCTTGCACATTACTGACAAGGCTAGTGGCCGGCAGTTCTTGGTCGACTCGGCTGTTGAACTCAGTATCATCCCACCAATCGCCCTGAAGACACGAACATTCCCACAAGGTCCCACCCTCTGGGCGACAAAAAACACTGCCATCAAGACCTTTGACACGCACAATGTCCAAATACAAGTCGGCAGAGAAAATTTCCAATGGAATTTCACTCGAGCCACTGTGGACACATCACTTCTCGGCGCAGACTTTCTACGAGCACACAGCCTGCCGTTGGACGTGAAGGCCAAACGCTTGGTCCATTCCCAGACATCCCAATAGATATTTCTCCAGCAATGCTTTATGTTCTTGGCATTCTCCGGTTTATTTTGAGGAGTGGGGGGGATGTTGGGAGGGTGGGTTGACGGGGATGGGAGGATAAACACCACGTGTTTAATTTTTAAAAATAATTTACAATTGAATGTAAATCAATTATTTTTGTTGTGAAAAATAAAGTATTAAAAAAACCAAATTGCATTGTCTGCAAATCACCCAGAATGTGTGATGTGTGGCGGCTCACCACCAGGCAGGCGAATCAGCCCCGCTTGTAAGCCACGCGGCGGGACAGCCGGCCAAAATGGAGCCGTTGTGTGTGTTCCCTTCCTCCCAGCACGGGGCTCAGAAACCCGTGCTGGGGGACCACGTGATGGCCGGGTGACGTCAGCACCCTCCAGCGTGGTACTCAGCCAGGTCCAGGATGGCAGTATCAGCTCAGAAGCCTGCAATAAACTAGTCTGCTCACTGAGCTCAAACTGTCTGGTTGTGTGTCTTCTTTCAGGACCAGTATAGCTGATGCTACAATCGGTGACCCTGATTGGATCAAACGTCTTTGAACCCATCATGAGTGAGCCTGGGGTGATCAGCGCTTTAGCCGCGAAACTCCATGAATTCTGGGTTCAGGAGCTGGAGACCTGGGTCGGCCACGTGGAGGCTCAGTTGCACCTCTGCCAGATTTCGTCCGACACAACCAAATTCTATCATGTGGTCGCTTCCCTGGACCTGGCCATCAGCAGACACGTGCTGCACTCACCCGCCGAAGGCAAATACGAGACCATCAAGCAAGTGCTTACTGGATCCCTCGGACTATCCAGACACGAGCATGCTGCTGAGATGCTACAACTCGACGCCCTGAGGGACAGGTCCCCGATGGAGCTGATGGATGAGATGCTCGCGCTCATGGGTGAGCACACCAACTCCCCACTCTTCGAGTGCATTTTCCGCGACCATATGCCAGGGGACATCCAGCCGCTGCTGGTCCAGTTCAGCTTCACTGACCTGAGGAAGGTCCCCCAGAAGGCCCAGGAGCTATGGCTCGCACGATTCCCAGAGGACTCAGTGGTCCAGCAGGTTACGAGGCACAAACACGAAGCACGCCAAGCCTGCCCCAAGTGCTCCGGTAGAGCATCTGGCTCCTGCAGGGGTGCCCAACAGCATAACCAGGGCCACAGCATCCGCTCCAGGCCTCCCCAGCACTGGGGAGCCAAGGCTCGGAAGTTTCATCCGTCTGGCTCATTCCAGGGAAATGACCAGGCCGGCCGATGTTAATGGCTGTGGGGGCTGGCCAAGAATACAGCCTCCTCTACCTGCGGGACTCAGTCAGCAGCCGACACTGGAGCCCAGATCACCGTCATCCTGGCCACGGCCGTCGAGTCCAGGAACTGACCTTGTGGTCCTCCCCTCCGTGCAGCCAATGCAACAGCAATCCAGATATATGGAGACAAGACAGTCCACTTCCAGATCAGCCAACGAAATTTCACATGGAGGTTCACCGTCTTGTCCTTTCCAACTGCCATCGTGGGTGCAGACTTCCTCCTCGCACATGGGCTTCTTGTAGACATTCGAGGTAGGCCCCTGGTGGACGCCGTACCTTCCAGGCCGTCCGCCTCGACGCCTCCCGCTCGGAGCAACTGCAGATGGCCACGATCAGCACACCCAGAGACTCGTTCCAGTGAATCCTGGAAGAGTTCACGACACTCATCAAGCCATAGTTCTCTCCTGCCTCACCGCACTACGGGGTGTTCCACCACATCCCCACGCAGGGCCCACTGGTTCACGCCAAAGCTCGCCGGCTCCCGCCTGACAAGCTCAAGGAGGCAAAGGAGGAGTTTTCGCACCTGTTGGAACTTGGGATCATTCGGCGGTCTGAAAGTCCATGGGCCTTGCTGCTCCACCTGGTCCTGAAAGTCTCCGCCGGCTGGCGTCCCTGCGGAGACTATCGACGGCTCAATGAGATAACAGTTCCTCACCGTTACGCCATCCCTGGCATCCAAGACTTTGCGGCCAACCTGCACGGTGCGAGGGTTTTCTCCAAGGTTGACCTGGTGCGCGGATATCACCAGATCCCGGTGCACCCTGAGGACATACCAAAGACGGCAATCGTCTCCCCCTTTGGCTTGTTCGAATTCCTGCGCATGCCTTTCGGGCTCAAGAATCCCGCTCAGACCTTCAAGCGCCTCATGGACTCTGTGGGCAGGGACTTGGATTTTGGCTTTATTTATTAGGACGACATTCTCGTCGCCAGCAAGGACCAGGCGCAACACAAGGCCCACCTATATGCCCTTTTCTCCAGGCTGGCCGATTTCAGCCTTACCATCAACCTGGCCAAGTGCTAGTTCGGGAAAGATTCCATGCAGTTCCTGGGCCATACTATCACGACCGAAGGAGCCACGCCCACCACTGCGAAGGTCTCCGCTCTCAGGGAGTTACCATGCCCGGACAGACTCAAGGGGCTGCAGGAGTTCGCGGATATGGTCTACTTTTACAACCGCTTCATCCCGGGATTTGATGGGTAGAGCCGGTGCTGTATTAAAAATAAATATGACTGATGATGTTAAAAATCCACTGGCTTATGTATCTCAGACATTGAATAAACACTCAAAAGAATTATTCTGCTACTGGAAAATTATTTCTGTCCCTTGTATTAGCTCTGCAACATGTAGAAGAATGTGTTTGCGCTGCTATGAGATTAGGTATTGATCATAATTTTTGAGTAAGATTAAAAATAAGAATAGATGATGATTCAACTGGAGTTTAATTTTGCAAGAATAGGACTGAAGTATACGACATTATAATGATATTAAGGGCCAGTGTCATTGAGGATTTCTTATTTAGATGTTGGATTTAGACGTTACTGCTAAATTTGTTTTTATTCTATTGATTATGGCTGTGAAATCTATTAGGAACAAATCGGAGATTGCAGTGTAAAATTTTGACCTTTCAGAAGTCTAAAACTTTCTCCATGGGAAGGAGGTGTAATGGAGTTGTGTGTTAACCTTTAATTTAATATTAAATTATATTCCTCATATATAAGAATGTCTTGGTAAAGTAAATTATAAAGTTAAAATATTGTATCTGTATTCTTGGTGCGTTAGCTTGGATGGTTCAGGGGCACAAGGACAAAGCATTAGCATTTTAAACACGCATGGTTCTTGGAGATCGCAGACAGAAGGCAGTTGAGACAAACATGGGTGCTGATTGAAGTTAGACTCAAGAAGGTGAAACGGATTTATGATGTTCTTGAGATATTGAAAACAATAGGTGTTAGTTCAGAAACACCTGTATAAATTCTGGCCATTTTAGTTCTGAGGAAAGCAGACTTCTCAGAGGCATAAATGGATTTAAATGCTTTTTAGCACATTCTTGTCAAACGGTCCTTTCGTCCCAAAGATAATTAAAAAGGTTGTTAGTTCATAACATATTTTGGGCTTGTCCTTGTGATTTGGAGTTTTGGGATGTGAAATCTTTGGAGTTTTTGTGATTTATTGGTAAACTGATTTCCCAAGTTAATTAAAAGGCTTATTGTGTGTGTGGTTAAAGTACAGCGATGGATTTTGGTCCATGTTTGGCAACTCCAATCTGTGTCGATTTGAGAGTGGAAACTTTGTCAGTTTCTGCAGAATGTGAATGTTTTAAACCCCAATATGAAGTGAGATTCTGCACAAAGTACAGATGAGTGTGTTTTGGAAACAAAACTTAAGTGTGGGCCAAGTGATCTTGTCCAAATAGAAATTAAAAATGTGTTTGGAATCACCAAACTTTTCAGATCTGGAAAAGGAGGAGTTGTTGCTTATTGCTAAGGAGATGAAACTTCTGGAGGTTAAAAGTTGAACAACGCAAGTTGGCAGTTATGTTGAAAACCTTGGCCAGTGAAGAAGATACTGGACAATCGATTTCAAGAAAGCTTGAGAGATACAGCAGCTGAAAGAAACAAGCTGTCAGGTACAGAAGCAAACTAATTAAGAGATCAAAGAGTCGAGCTGTGAATCACCAGTCATTTTAAATATTTTCTTCAGTCAGAATTCTGATTCTGATTTTAAATTTGAATGTTGTGACAGTGAAGGCAGTGATGTCTAAAATAGTTTAAATGTTTGTGACAGTGAGCAGCAGTTGGAACAAGGATTTTTCAGAACTTCGAGGAAAATTGATAGAAAAACAAAATGGAAATGGATGGAAACCATTCTCTGGTGAAGGAATTAAAAAGGGCCAGTTGGTAATTATTTCAAAGGAGGTTTATTGATGAGAAAATATCATGCGACGTTGGCTAATGATGAATGGGCAGAGGTTCATTGGCTTATAGATCCTACAGCCTATAGAGATGAGATTTTGAACATGGCTCATAAAACACATTTGGGTGGGCACCTTGGGGTAAAGGAAATGATGAAACAATTCTACTGACCTAATTTGGAAAAGGATGGAAAGACGTTTTGTCCCCCTTGTCAAGTTGCAAGGAAACCTAATGAAGGTCCCACAGTAACATCTTTAAAATCTGTTCTTGGAGAACATTTTTCTAAAGTAATTGTGGACTGTCTTGGTCCAATGCCTGAAACAAAAACTGGAAATGAATATCTATTGACCATTATGTCATTATGTGTGCCATTTCCAGGTGTACAGAAGCCATACCACTTGGGAACATTAAAGCAAAAACTGTGTCTGGGGCTCGAGAAAAATTTTTTCAATTGGTTTGGTTTGCGTCAAAAAATAAAATCAGATCAGTGAAAGAATTTTATGTCAGGTGTATTTCATGTTAGTTTTTCAACAAGGAGGTCAGCAAATTGCATTGTCAGGATTTAAATATGGCGGTTCGGAAATTATGTAAAGATAAAATGCCCAGGGTTTCTTTGGAAAAATTGACTTGGAAATATGAGTTGGTGTGGGGGGTGGAGGGTTGGGTGTGGTTTGTGTCTTCCTCATTTTAAGAATGATTAAAAAGCAGCTCAATTGAGATTTATAAATATATTGTATAATTTAGATGATATTCCAGCTTGGGTTTCTGTTGAATTTAATGCAATGGCGAATATGGATCCCCAAGATTTTATTTACAAATGAAATCCTAAGTTTTATTTGGATGTGGGGAATCATCTATTTTGAAACATTTGATTGAGTTGATAATGAAATTGGCATAATAGGTTTAATATTGAAATAGGCATTTTCCTTTTTCAAGAGACAACCAATTCTGGAAGATTTGGAGATGGAAGGGCATTAAGAAAATTAGTTTTGAGGACGTGAGATTGATTATGTATGTGTTTTCTTTGATATAATATACTTTGATTTTGATTGTGTTATATGTTATACAGTAGTATTTTATTTGTATATTTTATTCTTTAAAGATATAACGATAGCAATGAGTGTTAGAATAATTCGATCACAATTTATCTTTGAGGGAATAATCCCATATTGTTTAAAAATATTTATTATTTTTTTCTTTTGCTCTTTGTTCTTTCTTTCTTCTTTGGGGGTTTTCTTTTCTATGTTGGAGGGGAGAGAGATAAATGATAAGGCATCCATTGATTTTTATAGATAGAAATTTTGTCTCTAGGTGTAATTTTTTACATGTGTCAATAAAATTTTAAAAACACCTTTTCGTCCCAAGCATAATTAAAAGGGTCGTTAGTTTATAACAGACTGTTGTCAATCTATGCCTCGAATACACCCAAAAACCTGGCCTACACAGGTGACCATGGCAGCAAATTTCAGAGCTTCACCGTATTCTGGCTGAAGAAATTCCTCCCCATTGAAGTGGGGCTTCTTCAATCCTCAAGTTGTGCCCTTTTGTCTTCCACTCCCCTATCCTGGGAAACAAGTTCACCACATTTACTCTATTCGGGCCTTTCAACATTTGTTCATGTTCCTGTGTTTCCCCCTCATTCTTTTGAAGTCCAAGGAGTCCAGTCCAAGAGCTGTCAGATATTCCTCATCTGCTCATCCCTTCATTCCAGGAATCATTCTTGTAAATCTTCTCTGAACCCTCCCTTATTCTTTCTGAAATAAGGAGCCCAAAACTGTGCCCCGAACTTTGTGAGACCTCTTTAGTGCCTTACACAGTAAATCCTCAACATCACATCCCTGCTCTTGTGTCCTATCCCTTGATAGGGATGTCAACATTGCATTTGCCTTTTTCACCACTGACTCAACCTGAGGTGAACCTTTCTGGTATCCTGCATGAGGACTCCCAATTCCTTTTCCACCTCCGAATTCTGAATTTCTTTCCCCTTCCAAATAAAAAAGCCATACTTTTAAATGCAACATTTTTGGATTTAAAAACAATGTCTATTCTTGCAGAAAGTGAGTGAAGTTTTCCCAGTGTGAGACACAAAAATAGTGACTTTTTAAGGGGAGTGGATACAATGTCCAAGATGGTTCCTTGCTGGAAGTGTGTGGAGAATCTTTATTAAATGGCCCTTTTCTCATTTATTGTCATGAACGTCAGTCAGAGAATTTGTTGTTTTTGCAGTAACATAACAGATGCATAATTATTTCAAATGACATTTTTAAAAATTAGTTTAAAAGAAGAAAAAATGATTTCATCGACACGGATGCCCTTGGATAGATTCTCGGAGGTGCTGACACCCAGGAATTTGTAGTTCTTAACCGTTTCCAATGCTGCTCCCTCGATTAGGACTGGTTTGTATGTTCCAGATTTCCCCTTCTTGACGTCCACAATCCGTTCCTTAGTTTTGCTAACGTTGAGCGCAAGGTTCTTGTTGTGCCTCCACTCAACGAGCTGATCTGTCACTCTCCTGTATGATTCCTCATTGCCGTCTGTGATTCTGCCGACAACCGCGGGCAAATTTGTAGATGGCATTGGAATTGTGTCCAGTCATGGGAGCAGAGAGCGTGGGGTAGTGGGGTAGCATGCATCTTGAGGAATTGATACTCAGTCTTTCTCCCCCTCCGCCTCGCGCACTCTGCTTTGGCCAGTATGCCTCGCGCCCTCTGTCTTGGCCAGTATGCCTCGCGCCCTCTGTCTTGGCACCTCTGGCTCCACCATCTGTTTGAACCCCCCCCTCTGTTTCACAGACTCGCCAGCTTCTGCAGGGATTCTCTTTGGTACCATTGACTTCCACTTTTCAAAGCCCGCATTAAAAGTGTTCGGCTCCTCGAGTGCTGAAGCAAGATGGACATTTCTGGTGTTCAGCCTCCTCTTGTTGGATGCAGTGGCCTGCAATCCCTCCCATAGCTGGTGAGTTCCTGACACTTTTTCCAGCTTCCCTCGGAATTGCTTCTATGCAGCTGAGATGGCCTTCTGCAGGTCATATGAGGACTTGCCTGAGAGATTTGGTTCACCGATCTTGAACGGCATCGACCTCACCCTCAGCAGGTTGAGAATATTTTGATTCATACTTGGCTTCTGGTTGGGAAACTCCTGGTATGTGAACATGGGCACACACTCATCCACGCAGGTCTTGATGAAGTCGATAACAGCCATGGCAGATTCATTCATGTTTGAGGCCGAGTCCTTGAATACAGTCCAGTCACCGATTCAAAATATTCTGCAGGTGCCTCATCCACCTCCCTCAAACATAGTTTCACAGTGTGGCAATCCTACTTTTCCATCCCCGTCCACCCCTGTTCTTGCGAGGTTGTGGATTTATGGAATTCATTACCACAGACAGCTGTGGAGAGATGGGATCATTGAGTGAGTTTAAGGGGGAGATTGATGGGTGTCTTATGAGTTGGGGTATCATATCAAGGGATCAGGCTGGAATTTGGAATGAGATGTGAGTGGTTGAGGTTAGGGTGGATTTGTGGAAAAGACTTGATAGGCCGAATGGCCTGTGTCTGTTCCTTTATTTTGAGGCTTGTGATTTTTAGCTTTTACTTTCTTGCTGATCCAGATGAAGTGGAAAGATAAAACCTCGGCCCTACTTGTGCACAATGGCTGAGGGATGTTAGATTCTGTTTAAATTGGGGAAAATTAGATTTTCAATTAGTAATTCAAACAGGAGATTCCAAATGTTATGGGACCCATTCATGGACGATCACCATCATCTCCAGGTTCAGTGTTAATACAGAACGTGGGTTTAGTGTTTACTCCCAACCCCCACCCCCATTGACAGCGACGTTGTTTCATCAACATTAAGTTTCAACCTTGTTTTGGGGCTGGGGGTTAAAAATTTTTTATCTGGATTTATTATTTTTTTCTGTGGCACGCTCCATAATTCAGAATCAGGATCAGGGTTTATAATCTGAACAGGTCATGAAATTCGGAGTTTTACGGCAGCGTCGTAGTGCAGACCATCTTACATTACTGTAAAAATAATAATGCACCAAAAGTGAGGCTGTGTCTTTGATTCGTGGATCATTCAGCAATTTGATGGCAGCAAGGAAGAAGCTGTCCTTGTGCTGCTGAGAGCTCATCTTTAGGCTCCTGTACCTTTTTCCCTGATGGTAACAAAGTGAAGAGGGAATGGTTTGGGTGATGGGGATCTTTGAGAAGAGAGGCTGCTTTGTTAAGACACCGCCTCGAGTCGATGTTCTCGAGTGAAATCTGGTGATGGTGCAGGCCAAGTGAACCACCCTCTGGAGTTTATTCTTGTCCTGTGTGTTAGTGCGTCCACACCAGGCAGTGATGCAACCAGCCAGAAGTTTACAAGAGTCTTCGGTGACATACCAGATCTCCTCAGACACGTCACAAAATGAAGCCACTGACAAGCCTTCTTTGCGTTTGATCACATGGAGGTTCCAGGACAGATCGTCAGAGATGTTGACACCCAAGAATTGGAAGTTCTTCACTCTCTCAACTCACCCTTGTTGAGGACTGGGTTGTGTTCTCCTGACTTCCTCCTGAAGTTCACAATCATCTCCTTAGTTTTGCTGAGAGTGAGGTTGTTGTCATGACACCATTCAACAAGCTGATCTATCGGGGAGTCACGTGATGGAGTCGTGGCCGGACGGAGAACTCCAGCCCTCTCCAGAAAAGTCGGGAAAAACAAGAGAAAATACAAAGGCACAGAAATAAAAGTTAAAGAAAAGTGAGTATAAAGGTGGAAAGAAGATGGAGACAAAAGAAGAAAAATCAAAATCAACGGTAAGAAGAGAGGAAGAGAAGACAACGGAGGAAAAAGGTGAAGGCCTTACTTGTCCGAAGAGGCCCGCTGTGGAGAGAGGAGCCCGCTTCCTCAGGTCGGTAGAAAAAGAACTACAACAATGGCTCGCAGAGCCAAGTAAAAGTGCGCAACCGCGCATGAAAAAAAACACACCGACGGGAGGGGGGACCAGCTGGGGAGTCGATCTCCACAGCCGGCAACGACAGCTGCAGAACACCTGCAGCAAGAAGAGACCACAGAAGACAATAGAAACAAGAAAGAAGAGAAGGAAAGGGCAACAAAGAAACAACAGATGGCCAACCCAGAGGAAGAAGAAGAGGAAGAATACAGTGAAATAGATGAAGGGAAAGGCAAGGTAAATGATATACTTTCTCTTGTTAGAGGATACATGGAGTCATTTAAAGAATGGCAAACACAGGAATTCAATGATTTAAGAAGAAGAATAAACAACACAGAAGAGAAAGTGAATAAAATAGATATGACCTTAACAGAAATGGGGAAAAAAATGGACAAGATGGAAGAACGGGCAGTAGCAGCAGAAATGGAGGTAGAAGACTTAAAAAAGAAATTGGAGGAATCTAATAAAAAAACTAAAGAGACACAAGAACTACTAGCTCAAAAAATAGATATAATGGAAAATTATAACAGAAGAAATAACATAAAAATAGTGGGCCTTAAGGAAGATGAAGAAGGCAAGAATATGAGGGAGTTTATAAAAGAGTGGATCCCTAAGACCCTAGGATGTCCAGAACTACAGCAAGAAATGGAAATAGAAAGGGCACATAGCGGATTGGCCTCTAAACCACAACCACAACAAAAACCAAGATCTATTGTAGTAAACTTCCTAAGATATACTACAAGAAAAAAGGTACTGGAGAAGACAATGGAAAAAGTAAGAGAGGGCAACAAACCACTGGAGTATAAAGGGCAAAAAATCTTCATTTATCCAGATATAAGTTTTGAACTCCTAAAGAAGAGAAAAGAGTTCAATACAGCAAAGGCGATTTTATGGAAGAAAGGGTATAAATTTATACTGAAGCATCCTGCGGTATTGAAAATATTTACAGACTATTCTCGGATCCAGAAGAAGCTCGAAAATTTGCAGAACAATTACAAAAATAGACTGAGGGATGAAGACGGGTAATGAGAGTAAAAATGATCACGATTGATATGTATGTGGGTAAAGAGGTCTAAGAGTGAATAGAGACAATGTGCATACGTGAATGTATCTGTAATTAGAGGAAAATATAGATAGTATAGACAAGAATTAATAAGGGAATGTAGTGGAATAGAGAGAATAAGGAGGGAATTAAAAGAGTGACCTTTGTGACATATGAAAAGTGAAATCTTTTCTGGGGGGGCTGGGTGGGGGAAAATAGCGGTCACTGCAAAATCAGTTGACGCTTGCGAGTGGATTCGCAAATCCAAATGGAGAGGGGAGATGTGGTTGTCCGACAAGGGATAAAGGACAACTCAGGAGGGGAAGGGGAGATTGGGGATAAAGAAGATAGAAATAGGAGAATAAGGAAAATGTTGGATGTTGTAGGAATGTTGTCTTGTAAAGAGTTGAAAATAAGAAAACAGAAATGGAAAAGGAGTAAAAAGGTAATGATGGAAAAACGGAAAGAGAAGATAAACAAAATATAAAATGGCTACGCTGAACTATATGACTTTAAATATTAATGGAATACATAACCAAATTAAAAGGAAGAAACTACTAAATTTACTGAAAAAGGAAAAAATAGATATAGCATTTGTCCAAGAAACACACTTAACTGAATTGGAGCACAAGAAATTAAAGAGAGATTGGGTAGGACATGTAACAGCAGCATCGTATAATTCAAAAGCAAGAGGAGTGGCTATATTAATTAGCAAAAATGTGCCATTTAAAATAGAAGAGGAAATAATAGATCCAGCAGGGAGATATGTTATGATAAAATGTCAGATATATTCGGAGCTTTGGAATCTACTTAATATATATTCACCTAACGAAGAAGATCAAAAGTTTATGCAAGATATCTTTTTGAAGGTAGCTAATACGCAAGGGAACATACTAATAGGAGGGGATTTCAATCTGAATTTGGATCCAAATATGGATAAAACGGGGAAAAAAATTAACAGTAAGAACAAAGTAACCAAATTTATAATTAAATCAATGCAAGAAATGAAACTTGTGGACATATGGAGGAAACAAAACCCAAAAGAAAAGGAATACTCGTACTACTCGACTAGACATAAAACATACTCAAGAATAGACCTATTTTTGTTATCAGCTAGTATGCAGGATAGAGTAAGAAAAACAGAATATAAAGCGAGAATTCTATCGGACCATTCACCCTTAATACTGACAGTAAAGCTAGAGGACATCCCTCCAAGAATGTATAGATGGAGATTAAACCCCATGCTACTTAAAAGACAGGATTTTAGAGAATTTATTGAAAAACAATTAAAAATGTATTTTGAAGTAAATACGGAATCAGTGGAAGATAAGTTTATACTATGGGACGCAATGAAAGCATTCATTAGAGGGCAAATAATAAGTTATGTAACCAAGATGAAGAAGGACTATAATCAGGAAACAGAGCAGTTGGAAAGGGAAATAGTAAACATAGAAAAAAAATTAGCAATGAAGGAAGATACAACCAAAAGAAGAGAATTGGCAGATAAAAAAATAAAATATGAAACATTACAAACATATAAGGTGGAGAAGAATATAATGAAGACAAAACAGAAATATTATGAGCTAGGTGAAAAAACACACAAAATCTTAGCATGGCAGCTTAAGACAGAGCAAGCTAAGAAAATGGTATTGGCAACAAGGAAAAAAGACAAACAAATTACATATAATCCAAAAGAAATTAAGGAAAACTTTAGTGAATTCTATGAACAATTATACCGAACTGAAAACGAAGGGAAAGAAGGGAAAATAGATGAATTTTTGACAAAAATTGAACTACCAAAACTACAAATAGAGGAACAAAATAAATTAACAGAACCATTTGGAACAGTAGAAATACAAGAGATAATAAAAAAAATTACCAAATATTAAGACACCAGGAGAGGATGTACTCCCAATAGAATTCTACAAAACATTTAAAGACCTATTAATACCGCCCCTCCTGGAGGTAATCAACCAGATTGATGAGACACAAAACTTACCAGATTCATGTAAAACAGCAATAATTACAGTGATACTAAAACAAGGGAAAGATCCACTCTCACCAGCGTCATATAGACCAATATCTTTGCTAAACACAGATTATAAGATAATAGCTAAACTATTAGCAAACAGATTAGCAGAACAGGTACCGAAAATGGTAAATTTAGACCAAACTGGATTTTCAAAAAAAGACGCACAACAGACAATATTTGTAAATTTATTAACTTAATTCATGCAGTAGAAGGAAATAAAGCTCCTGCAGTAGCAGTTGCTTTAGACGCAGAGAAGGCCTTCGACAGAGTAGAATGGAATTATTTGTTCAAAGTATTGCAAAAATTCAGTTTACTGGAGAAGTATATTAATTGGATTAAAGCATTATATAAGGGACCGTTAGCGAAAGTGACAGTAAATGGACATGTATCAAAGCAATTTAACTTAAGCAGGTCAACGCGGCAGGGATGGCCACTATCACCGTTATTGTTTGCGCTAGCTATAGAACCACTAGCAGAATTGATAAGAATAGATAATAATATAAAAGGAATAAAAATAAAAGACAGGGAATATAAAATCAGTCTATTTGCGGATGATGTGATAGTGTACTTAACAGAACCAGAACTATCAATAAAAGAATTATATAAGAAATTGAAGGAATATGGAGAAGTGTCGGGATACAAGATAAACGTAAATAAAAGTGAAGCAATGCCTATGAATAACGCGGATTTCTCAAAATTTAAGAAGGAATCCCCATTCAGATGGCAAATGCAGCCAATAAGATACCTAGGTGTACAAATAAACAAAAATCTAGGCCAATTATATAAACTCAATTACAATCCACTAATGAAAAAAATTACAGGACGATTTAGAGCATTGGAAAGAGCTACCACTAACACTGATAGGAAGGATAAACTGTATTAAAATGAACATTTTTCCAAGGATACTATACTTATTTCAGACATTGCTAATACAACTGACAGAAAAATTCTTCAAAGAGTTAAAGAAAATGATAAGGAAATTTTTATGGAGAGGGGGGAAACCGAGGATAGCACGAGATAAATTAACAGAATGGTATAAACAAGGAGGCTTACAATTGCCAAACTTCAAAAATTATTATAGAGCCGCACAATTAAGATACCTATCAGATTTTTATCAAACAAGGGAAAAACCAGACTGGACGAGATTAGAATTAGATAAAATAGGGGAAAAGATACCTGAACACATATTATATAAATGGGACGAAAAATTGGTACAACATAGAACTTCTCCAGTATTACACCATCTCCTCAATATATGGAAGAAGATTCATGTAGAAAGAAATAAAACAAATTATCAATTACCAAAACTAATATTGACGCAAAATAAGCTACTCCCTTTTACAATAGACAACCTTTCCTTTAGAAAATGGGAATAAAAAAGGGATTAAAAGAATAGAAAATTGTTTTTCAGGAAGTAGATTCTTATCCTTTGAACAAATGAGAGATAAGTACAATATAACTGGAGATACAGCGCTGGCATATTACCAACTGAGATCCTACTTGAAAGATAAATTAGGAAGCAATTTGAGTTTACCAGAGGGAAGTAACCTTGAATATGTGATTACAGATACAATGTTAATCAAAAGATTTATAACAAATATGTATATTAAACTGCAAGAAAAGGAGAATGAGGAAACAAATGGTAAAACTAAACAAAAATGGGAACAAGATTTAAATATAAAGATAAAAAAGGAAACATGGGAGAAATTATGTTCTGGAACGATGAGAAATACAATAAATACGAGGCTATTATATACCAAAGAATCCAGAGATCTTTCTCCTAAGTAACATAAAAAATAAAGAATTTGGAATTGACTTGGAGGATGCACAAAAAAGATTTGTTAAGATAGCCCTAGCCGTAGCAAAAAAATGTATTATGTCAACCTGGAAATTGGAAGATAATTTGAAAATACAACAATGGTATATAGAAATGAATAAATGTATTCCATTAGAAAAAATAACATATAGTTTAAGAAATAATATTGAAATATTCGAACAAGTATGGGAGCCTTACATTAAATACAATAGCGAAAACCTACCGGGAACAAACATTACCTAAGTTGATGGAAGGAGAAGAAAAGAAAAGAATGGACTCAGTAGAATTTCTGGTGTATTTTTGTTGAATGACAACATTGTCTGACTGGCTTAATGCAACCTAGATTGTATACCTAAAATGGATGAGGGGGGGGGTGGGGGGGTGGCTTGGGAGGAGAGAGGGGGGGGAGAAAAAGTCACTGTATATGTGTGAAAAAGAAAAAGTGTATATCATGGCTAACGTGATTTATGGTGTGAAAAATTTTAAAAAATTTAAAAAAAAATTAAAAAAAACAAGCTGATCTATCTCCCTCCTGCACGCTTCCTCATTGCCATTTGTGATTCTGCCAACAACCGTGGTATCATCAGAAAATGTAGATGGCATTGGAATTGTGCCTGGCCACACAGACATGGGTGTATAAAGAGTAGAGCAGTGGGCTAAGTACGTATCCTTGGGGTGCACCTGTGTTGATGGTTAGTGAGGAGGAGATGTTGTTTCCAATTTGTACTGACTGTGGTCTTCTGAGGAGAAAGTCAAGGATCCAGTTGCAGAGGTGTGTACAGAGGCCTAGAGTTTGTAGCTTCTCAACCAGCACTGAGGGAATAGTGGTTTTGAAGGACGAGCTGTCGTTGAAGAGCATGGGATAAGGGGAAAAAGTAGGGAGGTGGAGGTGCTGACACCCAGGAATTTGTAGTTCTTGACCATTTCCACTGCTGCTCCCTCGATGAGGACTGGTTTGTATTTTCCAGGTTTTTCCCTTCCTGACGTTCACAATCAGTTCCTTAGTTTTGCTAACGTTGAGCCTAAGGTTCTTGTTGTGCCACCACTCAATGAGTTGTGCCACCACTCAATGAGCTGATCTGTCTCCCTCCTGTCTGCTTCCTCATTGCCGTCTGTGGTTCTCAGTGAAGAGGGAATGGTTTGGGTGATGGGGATCTTTGAGAAGAGAGGCTGCTTTGTTAAATCCTGATAGATCAGGATTTTATTGTCACGAACAAGTCATGAAATTCTGTGTTCTACAGCAACATTCCTATTTCAATCATTTTACAACAGTACTATGAAAATAACAGTGCACGAAAAGTAAGGCACTGTCTTTGTTTCCTTGATCGTTCAAGAATCTGATGGCAGAGGGGAAGAAGCTGTCCTTGTGCTGCTGAGTGCTCGTCTTTGAGCTCCTGTACCTTTTCCCTGAGGGTAGCAGAGTGAAGAGGGTGGTGGGGTCTTTGAGGTGAGAGGCTGCTTTTTTAAGACACCATGTCACGTTGATGTCCTTGGTGGAGTGAAGTCTGGTGACTGAAGATGTCGCAGGCTGAGTTAACAACATTCTGGTACGTGGATGTAAGGAAAATAGAGGGTTATGAAATGTGAGGTGGGGAAGATTCTGTTTGTGGAGTAGGTTTGGATAGGTTTGAGGTCAGGTGGCCATTTCCAACTTGCCAAAACAGAAGACGTGCAGGGTCAGTGTAAGAAACTGGGTGGGGAGGGGGGGAGAACAGATGCCGTTGTCACCCTTCCCCCTCATCCCACCTGCAGGTGAGAAGAAGCGTGGCTGCACACAGGTAAGTGCCCTTTTTGCCCCTTAATTTGTCCTCCATTTGGGGGTGTCGAGCTGACACCCGGATGTCTGGCCAAGCTAGTCGGGCCAATGCCCCCAAATGGAGGAAAAATTAATGTCCGGCTTGAGGTGGTGCCGGATGGAGGACAGAGGGCTCAAAACTGGACATCTGGCCACCCTAATTAAGACACCAATACCTCTGAACAAAAAGCCCTGCAAAATATAGTGGACACAGCCCAACGCCATGAAGAACATCTACAGGGAATGCTACCGTCTGAGAGCAGCAGCGATCATCAAAGACCCACATCACCCAGCACATGCTCTGCTCTTGCTGCTGCCATCAGGGAAGAGGTGTAGGTGCCACAAGACTCACACCCCTGATTCAGGAACAGCTGCTCCTCCTCCACCATCAGACTCCTCAATGTCAAATTTAATCAGATGGCATTTTTACACAGAAAATTGAATTATTCTGAAAGAAATTTGGATACTTAACTCTGATGTGTCCCAATGTGGTTGTTTACACAGGGACACTTTTACACAGCCTTCCAGTGTTGCGGAGTTTGTCAGAAGGGGAACGTCGTATTCATTAGGCCTGTTTCTTACAGAGTGGCTGTGGTTATTTTACACTGCAGCTGCTCTGTAAAAATGTGTCGGGGTCCCAATGGATAAATTACGGGATTGAATTCACATTAAAAAATCTCGTCTCGACATGGTCACACTGCAGCTGTGTAAAAGTGGCTTGGGACTCATTTAAGGATTCTTTCCTCTGCACTTTATTGATTTTCTCTCTGTATTCCAGTTCATTCACATTTATTTGTCTGCATGTGCACATTGACTGATTTTTTTGCACTTCCAATAATCGGGGTTTTTTGTGGAAGATGGGCACTTGTCTCCTCCAGATGTTGTAAAGACCAGCTGAATTCCTCCATCATTTTGGGTGTGTATCACAAACAGACCACTGGCAAAGAACACCCCTGTTTTTTTTGAAAAAGCGCAAGACACCTTTTTGCAAGTCACAGAAATGGCCATCTTTGGAAAACAATGACTGAGTGCTGTCTCATGCTGTGAATCACACCTCCAACACTTCAAACCATCATGCAAAACCCTGCCTTTGTCAGGTTTGAAATACTGCAGACAAAATCTTGTTAAACCACAGCCTGGTGTCATTAGGGCTTCTTGGTTTTAAACATGGATCCAGATCTTAGAACACACCTATACTTATATCTAAAATGAAAGTGCAAAGCCAGGTTGACAGAGATTGAGAGAGAGATGGGAGTCAGATCTTGGAGTCTCAAACTGCTTTCAAGTTCTCCGTCTGATGCAGATGCAGCTGGAACGTTCAGGTGGCCGCGGAGAAGAGGTCTTTGTCACCTGAACGTGCCAACTGAAGGAGAGCCGCGTCCAAGCGAACGTGGCTCCTGTGGACGTAGTCACTGCTGCTTTCCCTTCTCCTCCAAGCCCTGTATCTCTTTTGAGATCTCTTCAGACCTTTAATTTGGACCTATTTATGTCAGCATTTAATTGTGCCAACTTTGGCAGCCCTACCTGCAGCTGTCAAGGTTCTGAGTTTTGGAAGCAATGTACTATTTTTTTAACTGAGTTTTTATTTATGTAATCTAATGCCCCCAAATAATTTTTTTAAACCGAATAAATGGTTTGCGATGTTAAAGTCACTTACTTTAACAGTAAGGGGCTGTTGTTAAATTGTTACCTACCTGATGGTGAGAGAAACAATAGATATTTAATATAAGATTTAATATCCTATTAAATATCTGAGAAGGATTGTGTATTGGGCTACATTTACGATGCTGTGTTCAGGTGCAAAGGTGGGGGGTGGGGGGGGAGGGGTGCTCTGAACCAGAGAATATACCTACCCAAACAGGGTTAGGTTAGTGCTCCTTGTGGCCAGGTTCTCCACTTTCAGGTGGCCACCCGACAGCCGCATTGGGGTAGAATAGGCAGCTTTACAGTCAGGTATTCTGGCCACCTAATAGCGGCTGAAATAACAGAAGGTGACTGGGCAGCAAGACACAGATTAGTGTAACGTCATTTTCTACACCAATTATACCTCACACCACAGAAATTGCCTCAATCAAAATCTTAAATATCTGAGATGTGTTTGAGGTGTGGGACAGAAATAGGAAGGATCTTACATGCTAAGTGGTCACGTGAAACCTTTCTGGCAGGATATTACTGAAATAGTAACAAGGATAACAGGGTGGCCTTTCCAGACGACCTGGAGCTGTTAAAGTAGCTTTCGCTGATGCTAAGTAATGTGTTGGAAATCTGACTCCATTCTACAGCTAGCACAATGGAAGACAGATGAACAGTTTTTACCCGTGGAACAAAAATCACAATCTAAAGAACAAATATAACATTTATAAAAATATAGCAACCATATCTGGACAACGTATGGGCCCAAATATAAAAAAGATGCTTCTATTATAAAAATAAATGACCTCACCAATGAAAATTTTCTTGAGGAACCAAGTTGTCAGCCCTGACAGTGTATGGGTTTGTACTGGGAAGGAGGGAAGAGGTTGCAGTTTTGTTTAAAATAAGTTATAATTTGGAAAATTTTTATAAATATATTTAAGAAAAAAAAATTCAAAAACCCATGTACCCTATCTGTCAAATAGCCTTTGTTGCAGTGTTTCATGCTTGAAACTTTGCAGCACATTTGGTGAGACACAAATGCTTTATTATGCATTTCTCATCAACTTTTTTGCCAAGTGTCAGCTTGGATTTTATTTTGAAAACTTCACCCACCTATTTCAAAGCAGCTTGTTTCTGATTTGCATTCTCCTTTCCGAAGCAGCCTTTCTTTGCGCTATTTTCAAATTTTGCGCACGCATTTGGCCCAGCACAGCACAAAGCAGCCTCATGTTAGTGTTGCTGGATTTCGGTTGAAGCACTGCATGCAGATTTTACAAAGCAGTCTGAAACACTTTTTCCACGGGAATCCCAGTTCATTGGCCATGCAGTGTCTCAGGTTAGTGTTAGGAATTAAAGTACCTTTAAAGAAATTGCTCGAGACAAAAATTGAGAACAAAGAACATTTATTACTACAACAATGCAAAGTTGGGTGCTTCCCCTTACCCTGGGAATACACACACATACTGGGGCTCACCCAACTTTTATACAGTCAAATTCAGTATCAGAATGCCCTCCCCCTTACATTCTTCTGCCCCCTGGATGGGTTTGGCATAGGTAATTCTTCCTGCCTACGTGCAGTTTCAGTACACTTGGAGGACCAGGGGGTATCCTGTGGGTGCCCCATCATGTCATTGTCCTTATTCACACCTTCCTGATTCTCTGGGCTACAGTCTCTTAATATGCAGAGTTGACTCATTCTATCTAGGGTTGGCTAATTTCATATGTATAAATCTGTGTATGGTTAGCTAATTAGAAATGTATGACTTGGTACTTCTGTCCAGGGCTAGGAGACCCTTATCTGATCCAGACTACCTCAACTTCCTACATTCTATTGTACCTTACCATTCCTTATCTTAGTCCTATGGTCTTGTCACAAAGGATAGAAGATTCTTATGTTAATCGTGCTGACTCTGCTTTCCTGCATCCTAAGCCCCAAACTTATCCTGTTTGAACTGGTTTCAGCCATTTTACTGATGAACTTTAGTTTCTTCCATGTTCATAATTTTAGATCAATTTTCCCATCTCTCACATTAGGAAGCCCTTGGTGCCATTTCCACTAGGACACACGATTGCTTTTCCACTGAACACAACTCATCCCCGGGGAGCGGAGTGTTCTGCCTTCGACTGGAAACGGGTGATTCTCTGCTGTCTCTGTTCCACTGGTTTTACCATCAGGCCGACATCGGCAAACGCCAAGGATATGAGTAGGGGTAGAGGTGGCGTTAAATGACATCATTTGACACTGGCATTTGGACAGTGTCCCTTTTCCACTGGACCCTGTCCCAGTAAATTCCCGGGATTGGCCATGAGGGGCTGTACTTTTGAAGTTGAAACACTTTGCAGAGCAAAGTCTTGGAATTTAATTTCTTCAACTATGTACGCTATTCTGGCGCTCCATCCAGTAGGATGTAGATGGTTCCTTTCATAGCACCTGAATCAATCCCTGACTAATCACAGAGCACTTCTGGTGTAGGGATTGCTTCAAGTGGAATTTGAGTTTGAGAGCAGTTTGAAAACCACAGGTCTAAGTTATCGGGAAAGGTTTAGCAAGATTTTTATTCTGCGGAGCATAAAAGGTTGAGGTTGGATTGGGTTGAGGTATTTAAAATTATTGGGGTATAGATTTGACGTGGGTTGAGAGAAAGGGGCAAAGGTTTCGAGGAAATGTGAGGGGGGACTTTCACTCAGAGTGGTGGGTGTGTGGAATGGACTTGCAGATGAAGTGGAGGAGGCAGGCTCAATATTAGCACTTAAGGAGAAGTTGGATATGTATTTGGACAGGAAAGGAATGGAGGGTCAAGGGGCGAGTGTAGGTCAATGGGATGAGGTAGGACAAAGTGTTCGGCGTGGACTCGAAGGGCCAAGTTGGCCTATTTCGATGCTGTAATGGTTAGAGAGGTAAAACGTGTATGTGAACATTTTGGGTCCAGTGACCATAGATTAGTTTCCAATCAATTATGGATAAGAGTGGGGTCTGCTGCAACAGCACCACTCAATCAATGCGCCGGACACAGTTAATCAGGAAAGATGTTTATTCAGACTTGTTCCTCCCTTAGGTCTCTTGCCCACAACCTTACGAGAGAGAGGGGGATCTTTTTCTCTTCTATCCATTAGTGACTGGTGTCGCCCTCTATTCTGCTAATATTTCAAAACAGCACTGAGCCCACATGAAATGTTCCACTTGAAACTCAAACATGTTACAGACTAAACCAAGCCAATCATCTTTGCTAAAATTAATTATGAGGGAGAAAATTAGTATTTTGTTCAGTGCAGACGAGAAGGGCCAAATGACCTGTTTCTGTGCTGTAATTGTTATAGGGTTAAAATGTGTGGCAGTAACTTGGAAGTTAAATGCGTATTTGGGAATGGGTCGATGGCCACACTGAAATAGGTCATTGTATCCAACTTGAAATAATTATATTGAATTCACGGAACAAATTTGAATTTTTTTGAAGATTTGGGATGTGTATTTACCAATTGTAGGAATTAAGTTGTAATCACCCAACCTGAACCTTCCGACTCCTAAAATCAAGAAAATTAAGATGTTAGATTTTATTTGAAAGGTTTGGTAAATTTTTATAAATACTATCCAGATGTTTTTTCTTTTTTTCTTTACATCAGCAAAAATTAAATGAAATGCTTCTTGCAGTCAAGAGCAAAAGAACTCACTGCAGCCTCCAAACCAGCCCTTGCCCACAAACACCCCCCCCCCCCCCATTCTGGGATCAACCCATCAGCAGCGTCCACTTCAGAGACAAACCTCAGGCACAAACATCCCAAAACCATCATCCCAAGACAAGGGGTTAATTTTTTTAATCACTATGCATTCATTTGATGTTATTTCAAACAAAAAATTAGTTTTTAATGCATATGTGAAATTAAATAATTTTAAAAAAAGATAAATGAAGAATTGTTTCAGGAATTATCAATCTTGCACTACTCCCATTAACCCCAGACACCAATACTGAATGAAAAACTAAACTGGCCAGATTGACTGAGTAAACACAGCTAAAATTGGCCAAAAGGTGCTGATGCCATCATTGATTTAAATGCAAGTGACACTGAGGACTGCGTTGGGACAGAGATGGTCCATGAACAGCCAATAGGGACACCTTGGAAAACAAAGCCCACACTGCCAGTTGGGTTGAATTAGATGATGATGACAAAAACAAATATTAGACACCCCTCACCCCCCCTCACAGAGAGACCCAGCCTTGATTTTTATTTTTTATATTGATAGAGAAATCCCAGACATCACCAAATGTACCGAGACCCCACCGCATGTTATCAGTTAAAGGCAACGTATTCCTCTCTAATGGAACTTTTACTACCTCTATTACAGGAAACATCCTCCCTGCCTCATTTGCCTCATTTGCCATTGGAACGTTAGGCCCGCTTGTCGTCACAGGGCCAGAAAACGCTTGAGTCAGAATACTGATCATCGTCTGAGGAGTGACGAAGGAATTTGTGAGCACGATAAGAATCCTGTTTCCCTCTGATCTGAGATTGGGTGGAGAGTCCTCAGCTACACATCCCTGCAACACACTCCCCTTCGCCCACAACTGCCTCACACTCCTATTCACCCCACCAGCTCTGTGCATTCCCCCTCATTCACCTGCGATTCCCCCCCCCCCCACAAACCCCTGTTAACCTGCCACCTCCACTGAAGAGTGGGTGAACACACAAACCCCTTGCAGATGGGGCCAGATTTGATCCAGAGTCATTGACTTAACAGGACCATAACACCACCTGTGGCATAAATATTCCCAAACCAATGATCTAGGGCACTGGGAAAGCAAACAGCTCAAATTCTGCATTTGAGAAGTTTGAACTGCTGCACAACCACAGGATCAAAGAAAACCCTAGTTTGCATTGTTAAAGGTTTCAGCTGTCATAGACCACAAAAGGCTTTCAAACCAAAATTGAAAGGACAAGCCCCAAAAACAAACAAATCTCTCATAAAGCTCTAACACTCCCCTCTCTTGAAGCATTATCTCCTCAAACATCTCAATGCCACAGGTGAGAAAACTGTTTTAACTCCCAAGTCTCTGAATTAAAAAGGTGATATTCCCTTAATTGCAGCTCTCTTGAAGAGCGGAGATGGGCCTTGTTTAAAGGGCCAGCCACAATTTACTGAGATATTTCACACCTGAATTAATTGTCCTCCATATTCCAGCTCAGGGTTTAAAACAGGAGAGTTTCCCCACTCTAGTCACTTGCAGCTTTCAGGCTGAGATGAGGTGATGCTGACATCAGAGGAAGGTAGGAAGCTTGGTTTTACTGTGGCTGCTTTTTCTGGGGTGGTTCTTTGAGTTGTTGGGGTGAAAGGAATCTGGTGTTTGTGGAAGCCCGTTTGTGGGTAGTTTGCAAACTGGTGTGTAATATTGCACTTTGTTACAGGACAGTCAGTCGAATTTTGATCTTGGGATGTTTAGCAGAAAGTGACAGTGACCCAGGTTCAAATCTGTACCTGTGTCAGGATTCCCCCCCCCCCCCCCCCCCGCTCACCTTTTACAAAATGGCAAGGTGAACAGGGGGTTCACAATTGTGTGGCTCAGGGGGTTTAAAAAAAATAATTTTTAAGAGTTAAAGCCACAATAAATGTGTTAATTTTACAAGAATATAATTCAAATCCCGATACATGTGGTTGATTAATACAAATCGAGATCTACCTAGACCCACCCTCTCCACATCCCATACAAGGGACCAGAGATCTTCAACAGATGTTTTTTTAACCATAATATTGTGAATATTTCAAAACTTCACTTCAACCCACCTTTAGGAAATGTGGGCTCCAAAGATAGAATGTTCATCTCGTGAATTATACATTATTTTCTTGTGGTGAACAGCTCCGAACCTCAGCCAGTTTGCAAGATATGGGCACGCACTTTCTAGGTGTCCAATGCAGCAATTTAAACCTGATAAATATTCAGTTTTAATTTAAATTTAATTTCTTGAACATCTCTTTCTAATGGATCCTGTGGGAATTTTTAAAAAACACTTATTTTCAACCAAGAGGCCCAATTTTAGGACATTGCCAAGTCAAATGCAGAAAAGTACAAATCACTTGTTAACATTTAAAACATCTGATTCCATTTATTTTCTTTTGAGGTGTCTGGTGAATAAAATTGTATTAAACCAGTCTGTATCTCATTAATAACGATCAGTCCATTTTCGATGTTCAAATCCCCATCCCATCTTTGCCTCAATTGATGAATTCCTAATTTCTCAGCTTTTGCAGTCGTTTGTACTGAATAAATTTATATTCCCATGACCTGTTTCAGATGGTCAGGGCTTGTTATGACCTGTTACTGTTCTATCTGCCACTGTATTTTACATTTTGCATATCCTCTTCCTGAAGACATGGAAAGGACTTCTTGTTGGTCATCTAATCTCATGTACCAGTTAGGGTTAGGGAACACTAAAAAATCAACAGGTGTCTGGAAGAGTTGCTCACAGTTCACGTTAGTAATCATTCTCTGCCTGCCTGATTTCTGGTTTCCAATTTACCCAAGTGTCTTAATTTCATAGCAGTCTTAAATTCTTCACTTCAAAGCAGAAACAATGCCATTCAGGGTCTGAGTGGTGCTGGGGTCTTATTGCAGCCTTTGGATAAGGTCTAACAATTTGCACCATTGTTTTGAAGATCAGGCAGGCATTTGGATATGGCTCAGTAGAGGAGGTGAGAATTGATTCCTGTCTGGAATGTGCTTTTTAACTCTCTTTCCCAACTTTCTAGCAAAGTCTGTGTGATGGTTTCTTCATCAGAATTCCCATAAAGAGATATTCTACAGCTAATATTCCACACACTTCACCAAATGGGGGTATTTGTGTGAAAAAGAAATGTTTCAATTTCCTGTCTGTGTGGATGGACAGTTTAAGTGTGAAATGTCCTGATGTCCACATATAGTAACTCAACCAAATTCTGTTAGGACACAAATGCTGGAGAAGCTCATCTGATCAAGCAGTGAACTTTATAGAGTACAGATACTCGTAGCCCTGATAAAGGGCTCAAGCCTGAAACACTGGTTGTGTATCTTTTTTTAAACTTTATTTATGAATATATAAAAAACATAGTAAACAAAAGAAACCAACCTCCCAAAAAAAACTATATTCCACCCCCCTCCCCATAATTCCCCCCACCAAATTCCCTCGACTGAGGGAGAGAAAAATCATCTCAATTCGTTGCGGCAGAATGAAAACACCAAACATAATTTTCCACGTCATCACAATGCATTTACTGGCCACTGCTAATACTAACTGAATAAACTCAATTTGAGATTTATCCATTCTTAATCCCGTTGTTAAAGTTGTAATATACCGCATTAGAAAAAGCAGTGGATCGAACATAAAAAGAGTTTCTTTAAAGTAGTTTCAAATAAATCCTCAAAGGCTTAACTTTATCACACAACCAGACAGATTAAAAAAAGTATTAATTTGAATCCCACAATGAAAACATCAATCTGAATTACTAAATCCTTATCTTTTTTTTCTGGAGTTAAATACGACTGATGTTGAAAAATTATAATTCACCCAATTATATCGCACGTTAATCAATTTAATCCACTATTCAAACATAGTAGTCCATTCTTCTTGGGTTAATTCTAAAGAAGAATCTCCCATTTAATCTAAAGCTGGTTTAGCCATTTTCTGTTGTCACAAAAAATACATTTCTGAAATAGATCCCTTTTTTTTTCCCCATTTACAATTAAATTTTCAATTTTAGTTAACTTGGGTATCTTCAATTCCTGCCGAAATCCACCTGTGACAGCACTTTCATGGAATGACACCCGTTTCCCAGGTCCCTCTGTTCAACCTCACTCCTCAGTGCCCGACCGTTCACCGTGTCTATCTTTTCTTGGTTTGCCCTTCAAAATGTGACACCTCACACTTGTCTGCATTAAATTCCAACTGCCCTTTCTCCAGCTGGTCCAGATCCTTCTGCAAGCTTTCCTGGCTATCCACAACTCCTCTGTTCCTGGTGTCACCTGCAAACTTGCTAATCCAATTCACCACATTATTTTTCCAGCACCTATCCCTGAGGCACATCTCTCTTCACAGGCCTCCAGTCTGAGGACAGTTGCCCACAACCAATCACTGGCTTCTCCTGCACAGCCATTGTTCCACATCCAAAATACAGAGGACATATGGATAAATGTTAAAATTCTCAAAGGTACATGAGTTAAAATGGTGTCAAATCACAAGGAACAGAAGTTGGCCATTCAGCCCATTGAGTCTGCTCTCCCCTGATCTAAACAGTTCTCGCTTCTCATTCCAAATTCTTGCTTTTTCCCCTGATCCCTTGATACCCTGACTCATTAAACACCTATTAATTTCCCCCCCCCCCCCCCCACTTAAACTCCCTCAACAATCCAGCAACAAATTCCATGACCTGGCGAAATAAATTTCTCATCTGCTTTAAAGAGGTATCTTCTAATTCTAAGACAAGGCCTTTTTATCCTCGGGAAACATTATTCACATCTACTGTCCAATCCTTTCAGCATTGGAAAGGTTTCTGAGATCTCCTCTCATTCTTCTATACTCCCAACGAAGAGTGGAGATGTATCATCCTGGTAAATCTCTGCTCTCTCTCCAACATCAGCACATCCCTTTTAAGATAAACTTCGCCATTCTCCAAATGAAGTCTCTCAATGCCCCATCAACACCTCACTCCCCTGATACATTATTCCCCTTGAAACAAAGGCCAACATAGAACTTGCTTCCTTTTCCTGCCGATCCAACCTGGTGCTTACCCACTATGTTTTCCTGCACGAGAACCCTGCAAGTCCCTTGCCATTGAAATAATTACATGTAATTTATGTAACAAATTTGAAATTTTTGGAAAGATTTGGGAATCCTATTTATAAACTGTAGGAATTAAGTTGTAATCGCCCAACCTGAACCTCCTGACTCCTAAAATCAAGAAAATTTGTTAGATTTTATTTGATAGTTTTTAGTAATTTTTTATATATACTTTCCAGATGTTTTCTTTATTTTCTATTGGGTTGTTGGGGAGGGGGAATTTTTTTTTAAATTACTTTGTATTAATTTTTCATTATTTTTGAATGAGAAATTTATGTACATATTTAATGCATGTGAAATTAAATTTTTCAAAGAGAGCTTAACATAACATCATACATTTTGCTTATTTTCAAGAGTTGTGGAGAGTGAGGAGGGTTTTCATGGACTACAAAAGGATTTGAACTGTTTGAAAAGGTGGCAGATGGAGTTTAATGTCGGTAAGTGTGAGGTGCTTCATTTTGGGAAGAATAACCAAGACGTATGCAGTGAAGGGGAGGGCATTGAGGAACAGAGGGATCTTGGAGGACTGGTTCAGCGTTCCTTGAAGGTGGATTCCCATGGAGATAGAAGGCTTTGGGTACACTGGCCTTTATCAATCATAGCATGGAATATAGGATCTGGGGAGGTGATGTTCAGAGTGTTGGTGAGGCCAAGTTTGGAGTATTGTATGCCGTTCTGGTCTCCAAATTATAGGAACAATATCAATAAGGTAGAGAGAGTACAAAAAAGTTGTACGAAAATGTGGCCTGGATTGCAGTATTTTGAAAGATTGAGCAGACTGGGACTTCATTCATTGGAGCGTAGAAGGTTGAGCGGGGATTTGATAGAGGTATTTAAAATTATCAAGGGAATAGATAGAGTAGCTGTGAATAGGTTCTTTCCCCTAAGGGGAGCAGAGATTAGAACAAGGGGTCATAAGTTAAGGGGGAAAACTTGAGAAGTAATACAAGAGGATGCTTCTTCACTCAGAGTGGTGGCTGAGTGGAATGATCTACCGGAAGAAGTTGCTCCAGGGTCAATTATGTAATTTAAGATGAGGTTATATGAGTACATGGATGCGAGGGGGTTGGAGGGTTATGGGCAAGGGAAGTAGGTAGGTGGAACTCGTGGAGTTTCACATAAATCGGTGCTTTAGGTGCCATAAGCAAGTTGGCTCTTTCTTGCACTCGATGATGTGAAACCTTTCTGGAATAGAATTAAGGAATTTATTAAAATGTAAACTTTCACTTGATCCTAAGGTATTTTTATTGGGTTATATGAAGAAATTGAGTTTAGAATTAAAATTAGATGAGTCTCAAATTGTTTTTTGAGATTGGCTTTAGCTGTGGCTAGAAAATGACGTGAGAATTCAATGGTGGCATTTAGAAAGGAGGTCTTGTATTCCATTAGAAAAGATAATGTATAATACAAGCCTCGTCTACCAGTGGAAATATTAAACAGGCAGAATACTCTTCATAGTCTGAAAATGAGAGGTTATCCAAATAAAAGAGATCAGGAAGAATTTCTTTAGCTAGAGGGTCGTGGATCTGTGGAACTCACTGTGGCATACTGCAGTGGAAGCCAGATCGCTGGGAGTATTTTAAAAAAGAAAGACAAATATCTCATTAGTGAGGGCATCAAGGGATTATGGGGAAAAGGCCAAAAATTAGAACTAGTGTAGAGTAGATTAGTGTAGATTTATGGAGCAGACTCGATGGGCCTCGTGGCCTGGTTCTGTTCATTTGTCTGTGATCGCCAATGGAGTTATTTCAGAAATGTACAGAAAAAAAGCTCCTAAATTAGAAATTCTTAAATCAAGATTAAAATGGGAATTTGATATGAAAGTTAAAATATGAAAATCATTAAGTACAACTAAAATTATTAATGTCAGGTCGAGACTGGTAAAATATAATCTTTTTTACATCGATTATACTTGACACCCAATTTAAATAAATTTAATTTGACATTATCAGATTTGTCTTGGATGTAATAAAGTAGGTTCTTTTATGTGGATAAATGTGAGGTGATCCACTTTGGAGGCAAAGAACAGGAATGAGGACTATTATCTCAACGGTATCTGTTCAGGAGATGCTGAGAGACTTGGGTGTTCCTGTGCATCAGTCGTTGAAAGTGGGCATGCAGGTGTAACAGGCGGTGAGGAAGGCAAATGCTATGTTGGCATTCATAGCAAGAGGATTTGAGTACAGAGATCCTGCTGCAGCCGTACACAGCCTTGGTGAGACCACACCTGGAGTACTGCATGCCGTTTTGGCCTCTTTAATCTGAGGAAGGACATCCTCGCCATGGAGGGGGTGCAGAGAAGATTCACTAGACTGATACCAGGGATGGAAGGATTTGAATATGAAGAAAGGTTGGATAGACTAGGCTTGTATTCTTTGGAATTTAGAAAATTGAAGGGGGATCTTATAGAAACAAAATTCTAAAGGGTTTAGACAGACTAAACACGGGTAGGTTGTTTGCAATGCTGGGAAAAACCAGAACCAGGAGTCACAGTTTAAGAAGAAGGGGGAAAGTTTTTAGGACCGAGATGAGAAAAGATTTCTTCTCTTGGAAGGATGATGGGTCTATGGAATTCTTTGCTACAGGAAGTAGTTGAGGCTGGTTCCTTGCCAATATTCAAGAGTAGGTTAGATTTGGCCCTTGTGGCTAAGGGGATCAGGGGGTATGGAGAGCAGGCAGGAACTGGGTACTGATCAGCCATGATCGTATTGAATGGCGGGGTAGGTTTGAAGGGCCAAATGACCGAATCCTGCACCTATTTTTCAATGTTTATACATTCTACTTGGGTTTGTCCAAAATATATACATTTTGGTCCAAAATTAAACTTTTGAACACTCTTAATGGATCCTAGAATATTTTTCCTAGAAGATATTAAAAATATGTGTATTAAATGGGATTCATTTCTTACTACAGGATAAAGTGACCCTGATCCCAGGTCAAATGATTCTCTTGTCAAATTCTTGCTCAAATCCACGTAGACCACATCAACCAGCCTCCCCTCATTCATTTCCTCTGTTACCTCCCGCAAACAAACTCAGTTAGACTCATGAGGCACAAAGCCATGCTGACAGTCCTTGAGTAGTCTGTACTTCTCCAAATGCTAATCAATCCAATCCTGGTCTATAATTCCCAGGATTTTCCCCTTGACCTTTTTCAAAACAAAATGGCATTTGCCATTTTCTAAACCGCCAGCACCTCTCCTGCGGCCAAAGAAGATTGAAAGGTCCTAGGTCTCACTTCCCACAGCATCGTAGGGATATTGGGTCAGCTCCTGGGGACTCCTGAATCTTGATGTTTTTAAGAAGATCCAACATTTCCTCTTCCTTCATCTCCACACTGTCGAGCACACAGGCATGTTCAATTTTGAGCTCACCATGACCAAGGTCCTTTCTCTTATTTGACAGTTTTCGTTCAGGACCTCCCTTATCTTTTAGTGGCCCCACCTTCATTCTCGTCATCACCTATGCATAGATCACCTTGATGTTCTCTTTGATTCCACAGGCTGAGGCCTTCTCGCACCAAGGCCTTCTTGCGCCTTCCTGGCTTCCACATAATTTTCATGAGCTCTTCCTGCTTCTGATATCTAATGTTTACTTCCTCCTTCTTTTCAACTAGTTGCCTGACCTGTTTCATCAGCCATGATACCCTTTTCCTACCATCTTTTCCTTTTTCCACAAGCTAAGGGAGTTGTGCTCACTCTTCCCTCACTGAGAGGTCCACCACCTGACCAGGTTCATTCCACAGATCTTGTATGACCTCTCCTCAGCCAGTCCACAAACTGTGTCGAGAATCCACCTGACAAAAATTCAGCCCCATCTATCCCTCTTGCAGTCAGCAGGTGCCAGCCAATATTAGGGAAGTTGAAGTCACCCATATCTTGAAACCCTGTATTTCCTGCACCATTCCCAAATCTGCCTGTTTAACTGCTCCTCTGTCCTGAGGGCTATTTGGGGGCCGATGGATGACTCCAATCACAGTGGCATCTTTCTATATGTTGTTAAGTTGTGTGTTTGCTGAATATTTTAACAGTACAAGCTGGCATTTTCCATGTGGCTGATTGCAGTGTCACTGGTAAAACACCTTGAATATATTGCTTTGATTTGGAGTAATGGCTTGGGATATTTTTGGCTTGGTGCAGTCTTCTTGAAGGTCAAATCAAACCTGTTAAAGTGTCGGAGTTTGGCTGAGTATTTTCCACCTTTAGAGACACGGGAAGTGCAAGAGAAGTGGGGCATTTGTGCAAGGTGCGTTTGTTCTGGCACGTCGCTGTTTAAACTTTAGTCTGTGGTCTTGGTATGAATGCACAGTTAAGTGGTAAAATGTTCTGTGTTCAAATATACAGTCACCAGACCATGGTCTTCACTCAGAATCAGGTGAAGAGCATGTCATGAAATGTTTCACAGGAGCAGTTTTATGCCTAACAGGTGCCAGATTGTAATGAACAAGTCCTGTAAATAATATTTTACAAATACAAATGTGAGGTGGTGTTTATGGATTCACCAATTTTATTTTCCATCTTGTACTTTGCACAATGGGTCCTTGCACCTCATGGACCTGGGCTACCCAAATCCCACTCTGTGGACAACAAGGAAAGCTTGCAGAGACCTCTGGAAAAATGGGCAAGAAAGTGGCAGATGGAATTTAATGCAGAAAAGTGTGAGGGGTCGATAGAACATGCACAGTCAATGGATGGGCACTGAGGGGTGCAGAGGAACAAAGGGATCTGGGAATACAGGACTAAATTCTCAGGAAGTGGCCTCACAGATGGACAGGGTTGTGAAGAAACCTTTTGGCATCTTTCCCTTTATTGATGAAAGTATTGAGTACAGGAGCTGGGATGTTAGGGTGAGATTGTATATGACATTAGTGAGGCCAAATTTGGAGTATCGTGTGCAGTACTGATTGCCAAACTGCAGGAAGGATATCGGTAAGATGGAAAAGAGGACAGAGAAGGTTGACTAGGATGGTGCTGTCTTCAGGAGTTGATTGACAGGGAAAGATTAAACAGGTAAGGACTTGGTGGAGAAGAATGAGGTAAGATTTGATGGAAGTTTACAAAATTGAGGGGAGATTTGATGGAGGTTTACAAAATTGAGGGGAATGGACAGTATAAATGCAAAGGCTTTTTCCATTTAGATCAGGAGAGATAATACAATTTTCCAATAATGTTAATCGGATGTGAGTGTCTTTCCCTGTATTCAATACTTCTCAGTCCATTCCATGCAGAATTCCCCAAAAATTGTTTTGGAAAGGTAAAATGGCAAGGGTGCCATTGCAGAAACTGACTTGGAAATGTGCTTTAGGAGGGCTGCAAGTTTCACAATTATGATGAGTTGGCACAATTGAAATGTATTAATAGGATGTTTGAAGTGGGTTAACCTTTGATTTAAGTTTGCAGAGTTGATAATGCTCCGGTATGGTTCTGTCCTGTAAAATATATTTGCAGGGCTTTCAACAAAGAAGCTCCCCTCAAGAACAAGTAAGGATGTGCTTGTGTTAAAAATGTAAATACACCAAAAATGTTTTGCAAGATCTATGTCTTGTTTTTTTTTAACTTTATTTAAAATTTTATGACATGAATAAAATAAAAATTACATTTAAAGAAATAATAAAAAATAAGATAATAAAAATTAGAATACTACATCATTAAACTACACAAATTAACCCCCCCAATAATTATAACACAACATTAATCATCTAATTTAAAATTAATCAAACCCTCCCCCCAAAATAAAGTGAAGAATTAATTAACAATGTCGTAAATAAAATAGAAAAAACCCCAGTTACGAAAAAAAGGATAAAACTTAACAACAACAAAAATTACTAACAACAAAAAAAAAATCAATACTAAAATAATACCCTTAAACATATATTTAAATCAAACATAATTCATGTATTTAACAAATGAAATCCACTTTAAAACTAAATTCAAATATTAAAATCATATATCAACCACATATCTGTTATACAAAAAATCATAATTAATAATACATAAATACAGAATTTCCATTAATACCAAGTTTCCTTTATAATTCATCGAGAGAACAAAAACATCCCTTAGAAAAACAATCAGATAAACTTTTTATTCCCTTCCCCTCCCCTTATATAATAAAAGAAAAAAAAGTTCAAACTCTTATAAAATTCTCCATATTCTTCATTTATAACATCTTCAAAATTCCCTATCAAAATTAACTTAATTTTATTAAACTCTTCTCCCTCAATGTATTTGTACTTAATTTTCTTCTTCTTCTTATCACCTTTCCCCTCATCTTCCTCTTCATCTAAATCAACATCCTCAATTTTTGACTTATTATCTTCTGTGACATCATCCTCTTAAAAAAGAAAGAAAAAAGAGAAAAAAAAACCCCGAAAAAAAGGAGAGAAAAAAAAACCTCCTAATTCCCTCTCAATTTCTTTGGCTTGGCTTCGCGGACGAAGATTTATGGAGGGGGTAAAAGTCCATGTCAGCTGCAGGCTCGTTTGTGGCTGACAAGTTCGATGCGGGACAGGCAGACACGGTTGCAGCGGCTGCAGGGGAAAATTGGTTGGTTGGGGTTGGGTGTTGGGTTTTTCCTCCTTTGCCTTTTGTCAGTGAGGTGGGCTCTGCGGTCTTCTTCAAAGGAGGTTGCTGCCCGCCAAACTGTGAGGCGCCAAGATGCACGGTTTGAGGCGATATCAGCCCACTGGCGGTGGTCAATGTGGCAGGCACCAAGAGATTTCTTTAGGCAGTCCTTGTACCTTTTCTTTGGTGCACCTCTGTCACGGTGGCCAGTGGAGAGCTCGCCATATAACACGATCTTGGGAAGGTGATGGTCCTCCATTCTGGAGACGTGACCCACCCAGTGCAGCTGGATCTTCAGCAGCGTGGACTCGATGCTGTCAACCTCTGCCATCTCGAGTACTTCGACGTTAGGGATGAAAGCGCTCCAATGGATGTTGAGGATGGAGCGGAGACAACGCTGGTGGAAGCGTTCTAGGAGCCGTAGGTGATGCCGGTAGAGGACCCATGATTCGGAGCCGAACAGGAGTGTGGGTATGACAACGGCTCTGTATACGCTTATCTTTGTGAGGTTTTTCAGTTGGTTGTTTTTCCAGACTCTTTTGTGTAGTCTTCCAAAGGCGCTATTTGCCTTGGCGAGTCTGTTGTCTATCTCATTGTCGATCCTTGCTTCTGATGAAATGGTGCAGCCGAGATAGGTAAACTGGTTGACCGTTTTGAGTTTTGTGTGCCCGATGGAGATGTGGGGGGGCTGGTAGTCATGGTGGGGAGCTGGCTGATGGAGGACCTCAGTTTTCTTCAGGCTGACTTCCAGGCCAAACATTTTGGCAGTTTCCGCAAAACAGGACGTCAAGCGCTGAAGAGCTGGCTCTGAATGGGCAACTAAAGCGGCATCGTCTGCAAAGAGTAGTTCACGGACAAGTTGCTCTTGTGTCTTGGTGTGAGCTTGCAGGCGCCTCAGATTGAAGAGACTGCCATCCGTGCGGTACCGGATGTAAACGGCGTCTTCATTGTTGAGGTCTTTCATGGCTTGGTTCAGCATCATGCTGAAGAAGATTGAAAAGAGGGTTGGTGCGAGAACATAGCCTTGCTTCACGCCATTGTTAATGGAGAAGGGTTCAGAGAGCTCATTGCTGTATCTGACCCGACCTTGTTGGTTTTCGTGCAGTTGGATAATCATGTTCCCTCTCAATTACAATTAAAAAAAGAGTTTTTAAAAAAAAATAATTATTTATTTTTTAAAAAATAATTTTAAAAAACCTTCACTTCTTAACCCAAAAATTAAAAAGAAAGAAAAACAGGTCGGAGGTCACAACTACCTCCTCCTGTTTAAACCGCCCAAAGCGGTAACTCCCCCAAAATATTGGGTGTGAGATAACTCACAGGTAGCTGATGACTTCTGGAAACTAGTGGCCACCCAGTTCCCTCTCCCAACTCCCATTTCATTAAACCATCATCATTATTTAAACTATTTAAACTCTTTTCAAAAAAAAAGATAAAAGATTTATTTTTTTAAATCAACGTTACCACTTCGATCACCATTGCTTCCATTTCTTTTAAAAATCTGGATCCCACCTTACATCTCTACTCTCTTTGGAGACCTTGAAGGACTACATCGTTCCTGAAACTGCATGATTGGTAGGGACTAAGCAAAGTCCATAACCTCTTTAGGATTGTCAAAGAATTTTGGCTAATTTCCATCCTAAAAAATCTTCAGTACCGCAGAATACCTGAATGTTGCCCTATGTCTTATTTTTCACAACCGTTCTTTCACAGAATTAAATTCGCGTCGTAATAGCATAGTATTAAATCTCCATCTTGAAGCTTTCTGAACATCTTGTGAACTCAAATATTCTAATAATAATAATGAATGATCCGAAACCAATCTAGCCTTATACTCCACAGATGTAACCCTATCCTGCAAATGTGCTGATATTAAAAAATAATCAATTCTAAAAAAAGAATTATGTCGCGAGGAATAAAAAGAAAAATCTTTCTCTGTAGGATTAACTCTTCACCAAATATCAATTAAATTCAAATCTGCCATCATATTAATCACTTGGATTGCCATCTTAGACTTCTTAATTACTCTTGAGTTCTTATCTAATAAAGGCTCCAACACCACATTCAAATCTCCCCCAACATCACATTAGAGTTCGATTGTCCAAGTAATAAAGACATCTCCACAACAAAAGCTGTATCCTCAACATTAGGAACATAAAGATCAAGCAAAGTCCATGCCTCATTAAAGATTGTACAATTTAATTTTAATAATCTTCCACCATTTTTCTCTTCACTCTGTAACTAAAATGGTAGATTCTTATGTACCAAAATTGCCACACCTTTTGCCTTAGAATTAAACGAAGAATAAAAAACGTGCCCAACCCATTCACGTTTGAGTTTCAAATGTTCCTTATCTATTAAATGAGTTTCCTTTGCCATTGCGACCATCGTTTCTTCCATTTCTTCCAGAAATCAAATTCCCTTCTTGCAGCTCTGCCCTCTTTGGAGACCGTGGAGGACTACGTCGTTCCTGGAATTGCGTAATTGGTAAAGACTGAGCAAAATCCTTAGCTTCTTTAGGATTATCAAAGAACTTTGGTTGATATCCATCCTGAAAAATCTTCAGTACCGCAGGGTATCTAAATGTTGCCTTATAGCCTTTTTTCCACAATAATTCCTTCACAGAATTAAATTCACGTCGTTGAAACATAATTTCCTGACTCAAATCCAGATAGAAGAAAACATGATTACTCTGAACCATCAAAGGAGATTTGTTTTGCTGTGCATTTCTAATAGCCATACGTAAAATAGTCTCTCTATCACAGTAATTTAAACAGCGAACCAGAACAGGTCTTGGATTCTGTCCTGAAAAAGGTCTCCTTCTCAAAGCTCTATGAGCCCGTTCCAATATTAAACCTTCAGAAAACTTATCTTGTCCCAACACTTGTGGAATCCATTCAGAGAAAAATTTTCTTGGATCTGGCCCTTCTATGCCTTCTGGCAAGCCGACAATTTTCACATTATTCTGTCTGGATTGGTTCTCCAAATAATCAACCTTTTTTGCTAAATTTTTATTCTGAATCTGTAACGTTTCAATTGTTTTATTCACATCTTGCAATTGATCTTGTACATCAAATAATCCTTGATCACACATCTCAAGTCTTTCAATAGTTTCAACTTTAAAAGCTCCATAATCAGCCATCTGTTGAGTATTGACATCCACCAATGCATTAATCTTAGAAGTAAGATTATTCATAGAATCACCTAAATGCATCATTGAAGAAAATATCTTGTGTTCAAGACTCTTGAAAAGTATATCAACATCAGTAGATCCAGACATGGTGGGATTCTGCTGTTCTTGTGGAATCAGAGGACCTTCTATCCCTTCTTTTAATTTAGTAGCTTTTCTTGCAGTCCGTGTAAGAGCCCCTGCCACAGACCCCCCCCCCCCCCAGAAGTATCAGGAGGCTGATGGTCAGGGTTATCTTTGATCCAAACCTCCTTTAAAAGCTTTGTTACGTCAGTATCTGGAAGAGCTGATATAACTGGTGGTATAGCAGTCAAATAACAGCTCTTTAACTCTCCAACTGGTGGCGCCCCAGCTAATTCAGCAGTCAAAGTCTCAGTAGACGTTGTTTGAAATACTGGCATCCGGCCAGCCCTTTGTTCTAAAGGCAGCTGAAAACCACCTTCAGAAAGACTTACGGAATCAGAACGGAGCTCCAAGGCCGAATTCTTCGCTTCTTTTCCTGGATCCATTTCGCGCTGAGTCGTGGCTTTTTGTAAACAAGCAGGCTCAGATAATTTCGGAAAATATAATTTTTTAACAATCTGTTAATGTTTCCTTTTACTTTTTTTTAACAAATGTACCATGAGGTATTAATTCAACATCTCATACTATTTATAAACTTTTTAAGAAGTTTTAACGGGCACTTAAAGACAAAACAATAAGTTAGAGTCAGGAGAGGACTGGAAGGCACGTCTGTTCCTTACGCCATCTTGCCACGCCCCCTAGATCTATGTCTTGTTGATCGTGTTTTGAAACCCCAAGTGTTTCTCACCAATAATGGTGATGACTTTTAAAACTAATAACAACACCACAAATGCCATCCTAGTTTGGAGAATGTGTGCAATGTTCAAAAAGCACAAACACAAAGGGAGTGAGGTTCAGAGAAACCCTGTCCAATCTCCTGCTGCAAAAAATGTGTGTGCAAGGTCAGAAAGGCACCCCAAAAACAAGCATGTTGCAAAACTGACGGAATGGAGGGTTTCAGTCACAAAATACTGAATCGAGCATATGGCAATAACTGCATGAGATCTTCAAAATAAAATCTGAGGCGACGCTTGGAAAGTGCAGAGAAAGCCAGGTTGCTTATTGCAGAACATAGACGCAGAGTTGAAACAATACAAGGAGAAATTAGCTATTTTGCAAAACGTGAATGTGATGTTTTCAAGGCCAACAAAATAGAGAGAGTGCAGAGTAGGTTCACGAGAATGTTGACAGGATTTCAGGGTCTGAATTGCAGGGAAAGGTTGTGCAGACTGGGGCTTTTTTCTCTGGAGCGTAGAAGATTGAGAGGGGACTTTATAGAGGTGTTTAAGATTTTAAAAGGGACAGACAGAGTAAATGTGGATAGGCTTTTTCAGTTATGAAAGGGGGAGATTCAAACTAGAGGACATGGTTTAAGATTGAAGGGGGAAAATTATAAGGGGAACATGAGGGGAAATTTCTTTACGCAGTGGGTGGAGGGGATGTGGAATGAGCTTCCGGCAGACGTGGTCGAGGCGGGATCATTGGTTACATTTAAGGAAAGACTGGATCGTTACATGGATAGGAGGGGACTAGAGGGGTATGGACCGGGTGCTGGTCAGTGGGACTAGGAGGGTGGGGATTTGCTACAGCATGGACTAGTAGGGCTGAACTGGCCTGTTCTGTGCTGTAAGTGGTTATATGGTTATGTGGTTAACTTTCACATGATGAGTTTGGGGTTTCAAAAAATCCAAGGCCGGCAGCTGTCAGTTGTGTGTATGTTTTAAAAAAATACAGCCATGCCTGTGATTTGCTTGAAGTGTGTCGTTTAATATTTTAAAAAAAGCAATGGTGGGTTTTTGCAAAATGTGCAGATGTAATCTTGGTCTAATCTTGTTATAGGTGTTTGTGTTTCTATTTAAAAAAAAATACTATCTATCTATTTGCAGGGATTGAAACAGAAGCCCTACAAAAAGATAAAATGATCTTTTAGTGTTTTCATGGGTGACAAAGAAAACCCCACCCAAGAAAAGGTAAGGCTCTGTCTTGCAAAATGTTTGAAGAATGACATTAATGAGCAAACAACCAAATCAGTGTCCAAAATGTTTATGAACTGAAAAGTTGGACCAGGGAAACACTGGTTAAATCTTTCAAATGCTGGGGGTTAAAATAAAACCCCCCCACCAAAGATAAACGTGTTGCAAAGTGAACCTTGAAGGTTTTTTATTAAAAAAGTGCCTGACAAAGTTGATCCAGTTACCAACTGCGCCTGCAAGGCATATCAAGTGCACGACCAAATCGTTTATTTTTATTGAATGACAACATTGTTTTACGAGTTTATGTATCTTATATTCTGAACTTTAAATAAATGGGAGGGGAGGTGAGGGAGGGAGGGAGGGGAGGAGGGAAGGGGGGAGAAAACAACACTGTATATATTTAAGAAGGAAAATGTATGTATCTTGATCAATATGGTTTATAGTGTGAAAAATAAAAAAATTTTAAAAATAATAATAATAATAAAAAGTGCATGACCAAGTCAAACAAACCTGTAACAGACTGCGCCTGCAAGGCATATCAAAACAAATGGATGACCAAGTCAAACCGGTAACAAACTGCATCTCCAAGATGTTCAAAATAAGTGCACGACCAAGTCAAACCAATTGGTAACAGACTGCGTCTATAAGGCGAGTCAAAACAAGTGCACGACCAAGTCAAACCAACTGGTAACAAACTGCGCCTCCAAGTGTCTCAAAAAAAGTGTAGGACCGAGTCAAACCGGTAACAAACTGCGCCTTCTAGATGACTCAAAACAAGTGCACGACCAAGTTAAGCCAGTAACAAATTGCGCCCGCAAGACGGATCCAAACAAGTGCACGACCAAATTAAGCCAGTAAAAAAAAAACTTTTAAAATTTGAAAAAAAACAAACCAAAGGCTGTGTTGAAGTAAATGTTCAAACAATCTTGGAAAACAGCACAATGGGAGACTTTTGGAAAAATGTTGATGACACTTCCAGCATCTCAGTCCAGAAACCACGAGCATGTTTTACCAAAATGGTTTGCAGACTTTGGAAACAAACTCTGAAGGAGATTCATTTTTCAGAAAGCAGGTTATGTCCAGTAGTAAAAAAGAAACTAACTAATGTCATAATTTTGTTTTTAAAGGACTTTTCTGGATATGTGGAATTTGGAGTGAGAGGAGACTGTGCTGGGAAAGGTGAGTGAAATGAACAAGGTGACCGTTTCTTATTCAGCATGTAAAAATATAAACTAATTTCATAAATTTGATTTTAAAGGACCTTACCAGACATGAGATTTGGAGTGAGTGAGAGGAAGAGACTGTGCTGGGAAGGGTGAGTAGAATGAACAAGACAGCTGTTTCCATTCAAACAAAGGGAGTCAGGAGTGGAGCAGTGATGATGAGAGTGGCCCAGAGTGGGTGTGCAACTTGGAGGCTTTGATCGAGAGACATCGGCAAACAGAAACTTCACAGGAAACTCGGTCAGTGTCCTTCAACCTTTCTCCTTAAAGCATCCAAAAACTTAAATTTTGTGCAATGGCTGGAACTTGAGACTGAACAAGCCAACACACTAGAACTAATTTAGAAATGGTGGGGATGGAGGGTCAGGTGTGTTGGAGCTGTGGTAAGTGGGAGGAGCATTTTGAGGAGAAAACTGGCTGGTAAGAAAAGCATTCCTAAGAAATGTCACTTTGGTTTGGAGGAAATGATCTGCTTGAAAAGGTTGTGAACGGGAAGAGATTTGTGGGCATGTTTCAATTAATTTTGGGAAAATTGACATGAAGCTGCTGGGAGCAGTTTGCAGTCTATTGACAAAACATTTCCTCGTGGGTCCATCCGGTTTTGCACGACAGCTTATTTCTGTGTCGAGATCCAATTATTATTGTTCCCCTGTACAATATTCCTGCTGTTATCGAACTGGCACTGTCCTGTTTTCTTCACGGCTATCTTTCCTGGTGACGTTCCAATTGACTTGAAAGTGATGTGTGGTGTGAACGGTGCTAGATTTCTTGCTGAATGCTGAAAACAATCCAGGTGTCTGCTCTTCCCTTCAATATAATCGCGCTTGACCAGTAAAATTTGGAGCAATGAAGCTGGAGCTACTCAGCAGGTCGGTCAGCATGCATGGGGAGAAATGGTCAGTCAATGTTCCAGGTCGCGAATCCCCATTGAGACTGAAGTGGGAAGAGGAACTCGGCAGACACAAAAGGGGGTGTGTCGAGGGATGGGATGGTGCAGGACAGATGGGAATTGTGGGATTGGCAATCAGTGAGGTTATTTGGCGGGTTTGAGAGGTACGAGTACCTGAGCTGATGAGGCGAAGGTGAAGCTTTGAGCTGAATTGAGCAGGCATTACCTGGAATTGGAAAATCCATTCATGCTGTCGAGTTGAAGGCAATCGAGAAGGAATAAGTTCCTCATTCACAATTCACATCTCCCTGGGTCAGACAATAGTCGGAAGCAGTCCAAGTCAATGTGATGTGGTTCTGCATGAGTTTCAGCCGTCCAGAGAGCATCATGTGTCCCATGCCCACCTTTTGATCCACCTCTGGAAAAATCCCTGTTCCAATCTGGTCCCATTCCCCAACACTTTCCCTGCTGCATTGATGACAGGATTAGTGCTGCCTCTTGTACCCATGCAGAAATGGATAATGTTAACCTTGCAGTAGAATTTCACAGCATCCTCAAATTGACTTGGACTGCTTCAAACCATAACCCTTTCAGGAGACATCCTCCATGGGAATTGGTGACCAATTTACTTCCTCCCCCAGAGTTGCGCACCTTTCCCAGCCTGTCTCTGGAAGGATGGGTGCAAGCCACAACTCCCAGCCACCACCCATTTGAATCAGAATGGCCAGGCAGTCATGTTTTTCCTTGGCACTGCCCACCTGCAGCATGAGTGAAACGTCAATTGGAGGAACAACTTGAAAACTTCCTCAATAGCCTTAACACTGACAGCATGAAAATGGGATTTTCCAATTGAAGGTATCTCCCTCCCCAGTGCAGTCCCACTGCTTGATCTCTCCTTCACCTGTTCTGGTCTACATAGTTTCAAACCTTGTCTGCCCACTATGCCAGGTTTCCCCTGGTCCCACCTCTCATCTGTCTTGACCAGTATCCGTGTACCTTCGGTACCTCTTCTCCCACACCTTACCAATCAAGCTTTGCCCTGAGATTGACCCCTTCCCACGTCAACCTCAACGAAGGGTCCTGATCTGAAACTTAGATTGCATTTCTCTCCCTGGATGCTGCCTGACACATTGACCTCTTCCAGGAGGTGATTGGTTAGTTGATATTGAGGCAGTCAGGCAAGCCGTGTGTTTTTTACGGCAGAGCAGACCCTGTGGGAAAAATGGTCCGCTTCTGCTCTGAGATTTAATATGAGAACCGAGTGGAATTGTGAAGGATTTTCTCTTTCTCCTGGATTTCAGCATTTAGCAAATGTGTAAGGAGAACCATTCACCTCCAAATATCACTGTTTCTCAGATGTGTGGGAACCCACTGAAATTTAATGGATTGTTTCATGTGTTGAGTTGAGCCCTCCCAGGAAAGAGCCACGGAGAATGACCAAATAAACAAGATGTCAACATCTCCACCTTAATCCTCATTTGAAACACTCAGTCTTTATTTGATATTTTGCCAAGAAAATGCCCACGTCCATCAAGAACATACGCAATGATTTGGATTTGTTGCTTGTGGTGGAAAGGAACGACACCCTGCCCCACCCAGTCAAACCCCAGGTCCTGGAATTGTGATCAATCCAGGACACCCTTTTTGTATTTAATCTATCCATGTGTTCCAACTTTGATTTTGAATATTGACTGGAGGACACAGACAGGCGTGTCCCCATTATACATTTTTATCCCAGGGAAATTACGTGCTTGTCCACCCTGACAATGCCTTGTTGTTGAAAATGCCATCAAGTCTTTAATTGACATGACACTCCAGAGACAAAACCCAAGTTGGTCCGAATTTCCCTTCTAGCTCATCGTACTCCAGTGATAAATGCAGCATTCTGGCATTCTGAACTTCTGTAAGCCTGACCCTCGACACTGTCCACAACTCCACCCATTTGGATGTCCTCCTCAAATGTGCAAATGCACATATCCAACCAACAGCCACGAATATCATGCTCTCTGTGTTCGAGCTGATTATAAATCAGCTGATCATGTTGGCTTGTTGTCCTGATTGCTGCAGAGTGAGTCGTGTGGAGCAAGTTAACAAATTGGTGCAGCAATTGTGCCTTGATATTGGCCAGGGAGTCCAATCTTCCGTGGTCACATGGGGCAAGTTTGGCTGCATGTGGAGCATCCCCTTGACTCGGACTGGTCCCCTCCAATGAACCTGTTTGCCAATGGACATCCAAATGGGCTTGTGCAAACTCTCCTCGTGGGTCTGCATGGTTTTGCATGGACGGTGAGGCAGTGGTAAGTATGATAAAGGTCAGAGATGATGCTGCTGTCGTCGTTTAAGTTGGTTTGTTCTCTGTTGCTCACAATGACGTCCTTTCCATCATGGAATCTTAAAATTCAGTGTCACCAAAGGAAAAGAACCCCGACGGTACAGTGTAGACCCTTCAATCCACGATGTTGTAAACATCATGACACCTCATCCTTTTCTGCCTTGCACCTTTTCTCCCGTTGTTAAAATTCCTGCCATTAAATATGAAATCATCGTTCCAATTTGACTTTCCAAATTCCATCCCCCTCACACATTAAGCTCCATCTGCCACCCAAATCTGTATCCTCTCCATCACCATGTTGTTACCTTCGACAAGCTTGTCAAAGATGTTCATCAAATCATACACACACCTTCTCCCCAACCTTCATCATTATCTTTTTTACTGCCCTAAAGAACACAGTTAATCTCATGGGGCACCATCGATGACTCAAAGCTATCCTGACTCTCTCAGAAGAGACAATGCCTCACAAAATGCTCATCAATTGTGTCTAAGAATCCTCTCCAGTAGTTGGCCAACCACAGGCACAAGACTTGCTGAAAGAAAAGTCTCAATTTTCTCATTACTTTTGAAAAGAAGGGGACCGCATTTCTCTGTCCTGCAGTTACTCTATCTTCACTCTTGCCAACACTTCTTTTTTTCAAGGATGTATAGATCACCTGAGATCCTGTTTGCCAAGGCATTCTTGTTACTTTTATCTCTCAAATTAATTTATTTCCTGACTGCCATCCAATTGACCCCACCCTTGAATTTAATGTGACCATTGCAATAGAATTCACATTCCTGAATCTGTGTGGTCTCCGGACATGAATTTCAAATGCCACACTTCTTTACCACCCTGTCTATAGGAAAAGGATTCTCTTCCTTTCTCACTGTTAATCTGCCACCTCAGTGCCTAGGATGAGGCCTTCCTTCCATTCCAGGGGGTTGAAGTTTTCGTGTACCGTCCTCCTCCCACCCCCACTCTCTGTCATCCAAAAAACCCCTGCCCGCCTCCCTGCCCTGTCCACTCCCTCCAGACTTTTACCCCAGAGATCACAAGGAGAGACTTGTTGGTCATGTTCTGCCCACCCCCTCATCCACAGGACCCCAGGATACTGGAGCAGCAGAGCAGGCCCTTGGCCCTTCTCACCTGAACCAAATTATTAATCTGCCAGGACTCACTCACCTGCACCCATTCCAGACCCATCCCTTCGATGTACAGTCCAATTGTTGATCACGCTAAAATTAGGACTATTGAACAATTCAACTGACCGCTCCTTCCCCATTCCCACCAACTCTGAATTCCTCCAATATTCCTCTAAAATCTCTCCCCTGTCACCCTTAATGCATGTCCTCGGGTTTGCATCTCCCCCACCTTCAGTGGGGAAATTCTACTTGCATTTTACTCTGACACTCCTTATTTTAACCAACTCATTCAAATATCCCTCCTTTCATTCTACGCTCCGACTCTGGCCACAATATAATTCCATCTCATGTCTCAGGGGTAGAAGGGTTAGTTCATGTGCTGGATCTCAATAAGTTTGTTCCATGAGGCTTCGTTGGAAGTGCCAAATTGGTGCTGATGCACAAGTCCTGTCCAGGGGTGTGTGGTTTGGAGCAGAACATTCAGTGGAAGGTTGATGGAGTGTAGATAAACTTTACACGGACATTGCTCAGGATTGAAGAGTAGTGGAGAGAATTTAAACAGATGGGACTTTATTCCCTGCAGTGTTGGGACATTTGAAGGAGGTACAGAAAGTGATGAGGGTTAGAGAAGGGATAAATAGAAACCAGGTTTGTCCACTGGGATGAGGTGAGAGAAGAACTAGAGGCACAAGGATGAGGTGTTTGAGGTGAATGATTGGGAGGATCTTCACTCATGAGGTTGTGGATGCAGGTGTCTGACATTGAAGAGACCTCCAGGGAAGGGAAGTTCTGGAGGAGGATCTTGGTGCAGGTCAAAGTGTGAATTCATGATTGGGATGCATTGAGACCTTCAATGGTCCAACCCTAACGCTCCCCTCACCCCTACTAAATACCCAAGTCTGTGTAACCCTTCTTTCCCTTACAACCTCCATTCTTATTGACTACTTGTGCTGAAACAAGATCTTTGAACCCAAGGCTATTTTATTTCAAAATACTCAATGCACGTTGATCAGAAAAAAATGCAATCTTTAAAAAAAGTATCAGAGCATTTTGAACGCAAGTTAAACATATCTCCAACAAGGCTGTTTCTGAAAAGATGTGTATGTAGTGTTTCGAAAACTTGCTGATGGTAAAAGGATGTCAAACAGAATTAAATGCTCAAGTTATCAAGGGTTAGGTGGTCGGGCCAGTGAATTTTCAGTATTTTAAAATCCTTTTTCCTTCCCCAGGGGTGTGATTTGTGGTGAGGGAGAACATAAGAAGGGGAATGAGTTGGTTGGTATCTTTCTGTTCCAGAGAATTGGAGCTAGAGGGGACAGAATTTAAACAGGTAAGTGTTGACCCGGTTAGTTCATGTACAAGGCTCATGCTTTGGAACACGTGATTTTAGTGAATGGTGAAGACGTCTCGATTGGCCAAGTCAATTAGGTTGCAAATGGTGCCTGCAAAGGGTTTCGTAGCACATGCACGACCAAGTCAAACCAACCAGTAACCGACTATGCTTGCAAGGTGTTTCCCAACAAGTGCACGACCAGGTCCAACAAAATGCTCACAAACTCTCTGAAAAGGGCAAAAAAAACCTGTTTGTCAATTGGGGAAAAAACAAAAGCAAAGGCTGGGCTGAGGTAAATGTGCAAACAATCTTCAAAACCAGCATGATAGACTTTGGAAAAATGGAGATGACACTTCCAACAATTCAGTCCAGAACCCATGACCATGTTTTACCAAAAGGGTGTGCAGACTTTGTAAACTAACTCAGGAGGGGATTCATTTTTCAGAAAGCAGTAGGTTAAAAAAAATGAACGAATTAAATAATTTTATTTTTAAAAGGGCTTTGCTGGAGATGTGGGATATGGAGTGAGGGAGCTACTGCTGGGAAAGGTGAGTAAAATGAACAAGGCGACTGTTTCCATTAAAGTGAAGGGAGTCCAGTGTGGGTGTGCGGTTTGGAGGCTTCCAATCGAGAGACGTCGGCAAAACAAGACACTTCACAGGAAACCAGGTAGGGATCCTTCAACCTTTCTCTTGAAAGCCTCCAAACACATTAATTTGTATAGTGGCTGGAACTTGAGACTGAACAAGCCGACACAATAGAACTAATTAGAAATAGTGGAGATGGAGGGTCAGATGTGTTGGGGCTGTGGTAAGTGGGAGGAGCATTTTGAGGAGAAAACTGGCTGGTAAGAACTGCATTCCTAAGAAACGTCACTTTGGTTTGGAGTAAACGATCTGCTTGGAAAGGTTGTGAATGGGAAAAAATTTGTGGCCGTGTCTCTTTTAATGTTGGGCAAATTGATGAGAAGCTGCTGGGAGCAGTTTGCATCCATCCAGTCTGAAGTCTATTGACAAACATTTCCTCGTGGGTCTGTCTGGTTTTGTATGACTGCATATTTCTTCTTCTGGATTCAATTCTTGTGGTTCCCCTGTGTAATATTCCTGCTGTTATCGAAATGGCATTGTCCTGGTATTCTCCATGGCTACCTTTCCTGGTGACATTTCAATTGAACTGAAAATGATGTGTGGGGTGAATGGTATGAGATTTCTTGCTGAATTCTGAAACCAGCCAGGAGCAAGAGAAGGTTGTTTTCTACCTTCCCGACTCTGCTCTTCCCTTCAATATGATCACGCCTGACCAGTAAAATTTAGAGCAAACAGTGAAGCTGAAGCAACTCAGCAGGTCAGTCAGCATCCGTGGAGAGAGATAGTCAGTCAATGTTCCAGGTTGCGACTCCCCAATGAGACTAAAGTCTCTTGGCAGGCACGAGGCAGGGTGTGGCGAGGGTTGGGATGGTGCAGGACAGATGGGAATTGTGGGGTTGGCGATCAGTGAGGTTATTTGGCGGGTTAGCGGGGTTTGAGAGGTGCGAGTAATTGAGGCGAGGGTGAAGCTTTGAGCTGGATTGGGCAGATGATACCTGGAATTGGAAAATCCATTCATTATGCTGTCGATTTGAAGGCAACAGAAGGAATAAGTTCCTCAGTCATGACTCGCGTCACCTTGGGTCGGACAAAAAGTCGGAAACAGTCCAAGTCAATGTGATGTGGTCCTGTAAGTGTGCAAGAAGCATGTGTTGTCAGGTTGGAGGCTGCAGTGGAAAGATCACTTGAAGCGATGAGATCTGATGTCCATGATATCCCAGTAGAGAGGATGGGAGGTGTCTGAGCACTGATGTCAGCCTCCAGAGAGCATCATGTGTCCCTGCCGTGCCCACCTCTTGAGCCACTTGTGTGGAACAGTCCCTGTCCAATTTGCCCCCATTCCCCAACTCTTTCCCTGCTGCATTGATGACAGGATTAGTGCTGCCTCTTGTACCCATGGAGAAATGGATAACGTTAACCTTGCAGTAGAATTTCACTGCACCCTCAGTTTTACTTGGACTGCTTTGAACTAGTTTCATCTGTCTGGACTTTTCTCCCTTTCAGGAGATGTCAGGAGATTTCAGGAAAAGCGGTTACAAAGTAACTCCCTCCCCAGAGTTGCTCACCTTTTCCAGCCTGTCTGTGGAAGGATGGGTGCTACCGACAACTCCGATTTGAATCAGAATGGCCAGGCAGTCACGATGGTCCTCGGCACTGCCCACCTGCAAGATGAGGCAAAACGTCAACTGGAGGAACAACCTGGTATCTTCCTCAATAGCCTTAACACTGCATGAAAATGAGGGAGGAGTCACGTGATGGAGTAGTGGCCGGACGGTGAACTCCAGCCCTCTCCAGAAAAGTTGGGAAAAACAAGAGAAAATACAAAGGCACAGAAATAAAAGTTAAAGAAAAGTGAGTATAAAGGTGGAAAGAAGATGGCGACAAAAAAAGAAAAATCAAAATCAATGGTAAGAAGAGAGGAAGAGAAGACAACGGAGGAAGAAAGAGAAGGCCTTACCTGTCCGAAGAAGCCTGCTGTGGAGAGAGAAGCCCGCTTCCTCAGGTCGGTAGAAATAGAACTACAACAATGGCTCGCAGAGCCGAGTAAAAGTGCGCAACCGCGCATGCAAAAAAACACCGATGGGAGGGGGGGACCAGCTGGGGAGTCGATCTCCACAGCCGGCAACGACAGCTTCAGAACACCTGCAGCAAGAAGAGACCACAGAAAACAATGAAAACAAGAAAGAAGAGAAGGAAAGGGCAACAAAGAAACAACAGATGGCCAACCCAGAGGAAGAAGAAGAGGAAGAATACAGTGAAATAGATGAAGGGAAAGCAAGGTAAATGATATACTTTCTCTTGTTAGAGGATACATGGAGTCATTTAAAGAATGGCAAACACAGGAATTCAATGATTTAAGAAGAAGAATAAACAACACAGAAGAGAAAGTGAATAAAATAGATATGACCTTAACAGAAATGGGGAAAAAAATGGACAAGATGGAAGAACGGGCAGTAGCAGCAGAAATGGAGGTAGAAGACTTAAAAAAGATTGGAGGAATCTAATAAAAAAACTAAAGAGACACAAGAACTACTAGCTCAAAAAATAGATACAATGGAAAATTATAACAGAAGAATAGTAAGGACGGGTTACACTTAAATCCCAGGAGGACCAGAATCCTGGCAGAGGTATTTGCTAGGGCTACTCAGGATCCTTTAAACTAGAATGGTTGGGGGGAGGGAACAAAATAGTACAGAGCAGTAAGGAGAAGGTTAGAATGAAAACAATGAAAGTTTGTAGTAAGTATTTGAATATGGATGGGCAGGTGATAGAGAAGGGAAATGCTCTGGAAGAAGATGAAGGGCAATTGTCAGGAAAAGTAAATAATGTTGTTCTTAAAGATGAGGGAAAACAGGGATTAAAAAATGGGAAATCCCTGAAATTCATATATTTTAATGCCAGGAGTATTGTAAAAAAGGTGGATGAGCTGAAGGTGTGGATTGATACTTGGAAGTATGATGTGGTAGCGATTAGTGAGACATGGTTGCAGGAGGGATGTGATTGGCAACTGAATATCCCTGGGTTTCGTTGTTTTAGGTGTGATAGAGTCGGAGGGGCAAGAGGAGGTGGGGTTGCATTGCTTGTCAGGGAAAATATTACAGCGGTGCCTAGGAAGGATAGATTAGAGGGCACATCCACGGAGGCTATTTGGGTGGAACTGAGGAGTAGGAAAGGAGAGGTTACACTTGTAGGGGTGTATTATAGACCACCCGGAGGGGACCGAGGCCTAGAGGAGCAAATCTGTAGGGAGATAGTAGATATTTGTGATAAGCACAGGGTTGTAATTATGGGAGATTTTAATTTTCCACATATAGATTGGGAAACACATTCTGTGAAAGGAATGGATGGGTTAGAGTTTGTGAAATGTGTGCAAGATAGTTTTTTACAACAATATGTAGAGGTGCCGACCAGAGAAGGAGCAGTGTTAGATCTACTGTTGGCAAATGGGATGGGTCAAGTGACGGAGGTTAGTGTTGGCGAGCACTTCGGGTCCAGTGATCATAATGCCATCAGCTTCAATGTCATTATGGAAAGAGAGAAATCAGGGCCAAGGATTGAGGTTTTTGATTGGGGAAAAGCTAGATTTGAGGAGATGCGAAAGGACTTGCAGGGTGTGCATTGGGACAATTTGTTTTATGGGCAGGATGTAGTAGAGAGATGGAAGTCTTTTAAAGATCAGATTTTGAGAGTGCAAAAGCTTTATGTTCCTGTTAGGTTAAAAGGAGGGGCAAAAGGTTTGAGAGAGCCGTGGTTTTCAAGGAATATTGGAAACTTGGTTCGAAGAAAAAGGGAGGCGTACATTAGATATAAGAAGCATGGAGTTAAGGAGATGTTTGAAAGATACATTGAATGTAAGAGGAATCTTAAGAGAGGAATTAGGAAAGCTAAAAGAAGGTACGAGAAAACTATGGCAAGCAGGGTGAAAACAAATCCAAAAGAGTTCTACAAATATGTTAATGGTAAGAGGAAAGCTAGAGACAAAATTGGTCCCTTAGAAAATCAGAGTGGAAAACTGTGTGTGGAACCTAGAGAAATGGGGGAGATATTGAACAGTTTCTTTTCTTCGGTATTCACTAAGGAGAAGGATATTGGGAGATGTGGGATAAAAAAAGCAAATTGGGTAAATATGGGGAATATAGAGATTACAAAAGGTGTAGTTTTAAGGCTTTTGAAGAATATAAAGGTGGATAAGTCTCCAGGACCAGACGGGATCTTCCCCAGGACATTGAGAGAAGTGAAGGAGGAAATAGCAGAGGCTCTGGCGGTAATTTTCCGAATGTCATTAGATATGGGGATAGTGCCGGAGGATTGGCGCATTGCGCATGTGGTTCCGTTATTTAAAAAGGGTTCAAGGAGGAAGCCTGGCAACTATCGGCCTGTAAGTTTGACGTATGTGGTAGGTAAATTAATGGAGAAAATTCTTAGAGATAGTACTTATAAACATCTGGATAGACAGGGTCTGATCAGGAGCACTCAACATGGATTTGTGGGAGGAAGGTCATGTTTGACCAATCTGATTGAATTTTTTGAAGAGGTGACTAGGAATGTGGATGAGGGTAGCGCAGTGGATGTTGTCTATATGGACTTCAGTAAGGCCTTCGATAAGGTACCACATGGAAGGTTAGTTAGGAAGGTGCAGTCTTTAGGTATAAATTTTGAGATAGTCAAATGGATTGAACATTGGCTGAAAGGGAGAGGCCAGAGAGTGGTAGTGGATAATTGTCTGTCAGGTTGGAGGCCGGTGACCAGTGGTGTGCCTCAAGGATCTGTATTGGGCCCATTGTTGTTCGTTATATACATTAATGATCTAGATGATGGGGTGGTGAATTGGATTAGTAAATATGCAGACGATACTAAGATAGGTGGAATAGTGGATAATGAAGAAGGTTTTCTAGGATTGCAGAGGGATTTGGGCTGCTTAGAAAAGTGGGCTGAAAAATGGCAGATGGAATTTAATGCTGATAAGTGTGAGGTGCTTCATTTTGGTAAGAAGAATCAGAATAGGACATATGTGGTAAATGGGAGAGCATTGAGGAATACAGAAGAGCAGAAAGATTTAGGAGTGACGGTACATCGTTCCCTGAAGGTAGAAACTCACGTGAATAGGGTGGTGAAGAAGGCTTTTAGTATGCTGGCCTTTATCAATCATTGCATGGAATATAGGAGTTGGGAGGTGATGTTGAGATTGTATAAGACGTTGGTGCGGCCTAATTTGGAGTTCTGTGTGCAGTTCTGGTCGCCTAATTATAGGAAGGATATAAACAGAGTGGAGAGAGTGCAGAGAAGGTTTACCAGAATGTTGCCTGGGTTTAAGCATCTGGAGTATGGGGAGAGATTGGACAGATTGGGTCTTTATTCTTTGGAGCGTAGAAGGTTGAGAGGGGATTTGATAGAAGTATTTAAGATTATGAAAGGGATAGACAGAGTGGATGTGGATAGACTATTTCCGTTAAGAGGAGGAAAGATTAAAACAAGAGGACATGAGTTAAGAATTAAGGGGCAGAGGTTTAGAGGTAACATGAGGGGGAACTTCTTTACTCAGAGAGTGGTAGCTGTGTGGAATGATCTTCCGGGAGAAATAGTGGCGGCGGAGTCAATTGTATTATTTAAGAAAAGGTTGGACAGGTATATGGATGAGAGGAAGATGGAGGGTTATGGGCATTGTGCAGGGAGGTGGGATTAGAAAGGGGTGTTTGGTTCGGTGCGGACTAGAAGGGCCTAATGGCCTGTTTCCGTGCTGTAATTGTTATTATTATTATTATTGAAATAACATTAAGGAAGATGAAGAAGGCAAGAATATGAGGGAGTTTATAAAAGAGTGGATCCCTAAGACACTAGGATGTCCAGAACTACAGCAAGAAATGGAAATAGAAAGGGCACATAGAGCATTGGCCTCTAAACCACAACCACAACAAAAACCAAGATCTATTGTAGTAAAATTCCTAAGATATACTACAAGAGAAAAGGTTCTGGAGAAGACAATGGAAAAAGTAAGAGAGGGCAACAAACCACTGGAGTATAAAGGGCAAAAAATCTTCATTATCCAGATATAAGTTTTGAACTCCTAAAGAAGAGAAAAGAGTTCAATACAGCAAAGGCGATTTTATGGAAGAAAGGGTATAAATTTATACTGAAGCATCCAGCGGTATTGAAAATATTTATTCCAGGACAACAAAACAGACTATTCTCGGATCCAGAAGAAGCACGAAAATTTGCAGAACAATTACAAAAATAGACTGAGGGATGAAGACGGGTAATGAGAGTAAAAATGATCACGATTGATATGTATGTGGGTAAAGACAAAAATAGACTGAGGGATGAAGACGGGTAATGAGAGTAAAAATGACCACGATTGATATGTATGCGGGTAAAGAGGTATAAGAGTGAATAGAGACAATGTGCATACGTGAATGTATCTGTAATTAGAGGAAAATATAGATAGTATAGACAAGAATTAATAAGGGAAGGTAATGGAATAGAGAGAATAAGGAGGGAATTAAAAGAGTGACCTTTGTGACATATGAAAAGTGAAATCTTTTCTGGGGGGTGCTGGGTGGGGGAAAATAGCGGTCACTGCAAAATCAGTTGATGCTTGCGAGTGGATTCGCAAATCCAAATGGAGAGGGGAGATGTGGTTGTCCGACAAGGGATAAAGGACAACTCAGGAGGGGAAGGGGAGATTGGGGATAAAGAAGATAGAAATAGGAGAATAAGGAAAATGTTGGATGTTGTAGGAATGTTGTCTTATAAAGAGTTGAAAATAAGAAAACAGAAATGGAAAAGGAGGAAAGGTAATGATGGAAAAACGGAAAGAGAAGATAAACAAAATATAAAATGGCTACGCTGAACTATATGACTTTAAATATTAATGGAATACATAACCAAATTAAAAGGAAGAAACTACTAAATTTACTGAAAAAGGAAAAAATAGATATAGCATTTGTCCAAGAAACACACTTAACTGAATTGGAGCACAAGAAATTAAAGAGAGATTGGGTAGGACATGTAACAGCAGCATCGTATAATTCAAAAGCAAGAGGAGTGGCTATATTAATTAGCAAAAATGTGCCATTTAAAATAGAAGAGGAAATAATAGATCCAGCAGGGAGATATGTTATGATAAAATGTCAGATATATTCGGAGCTTTGGAATCTACTTAATATATATTCACCTAACGAAGAAGATCAAAAGTTTATGCAAGATATCTTTTTGAAGGTAGCTAATACGCAAGGGAACATACTAATAGGAGGGGATTTCAATCTGAATTTGGATCCAAATATGGATAAAACGGGGAAAAAAATTAACAGGAAGAACAAAGTAACCAAATTTATAATTAAATCAATGCAAGAAATGAAACTTGTGGATATATGGAGGAAACAAAACCCAAAAGAAAAGGAATACTCACACTACTCGACTAGACATAAAACATACTCAAGAATAGACCTATTTTTGTTATCAGCTAGTATGCAGGATAGAGTAAGAAAAACAGAATATAAAGCGAGAATGCTATCGGACCATTCACCCTTAATACTGACAGTAAGGCTAGAGGACATCCCTCCAAGAATGTATAGATGGAGATTAAACCCCATGCTACTTAAAAGACAGGATTTTAGAGAATTTATTGAAAAACAATTAAAAATGTATTTTGAAGTAAATACGGAATCAGTGGAAGATAAGTTTATACTATGGGACGCAATGAAAGCATTCATTAGAGGGCAAATAATAAGTTATGTAACCAAGATGAAGAAGGACTATAATCAGGAAACAGAGCAGTTGGAAAGGGAAATAGTAAACATAGAAAAAAAATTAGCAATGAAGGAAGATACAACTAAAAGAAGAGAATTGGCGGATAAAAAAATAAAATATGAAACATTACAAACATATAAGGTAGAGAAGAATATAATGAAGACAAAACAGAAATATTATGAACTAGGTGAAAAAAACACACAAAATCTTAGCATGGCAGCTTAAGACAGAGCAAACTAAGAAAATGGTATTGGCAACAAGGAAAAAAGACAAACAAGTTACATATAATCCAAAAGAAATTAAGGAAAACTTTACTGAATTCTATGAACAATTATACCGAACTGAAAACGAAGGGAAAGAAGGGAAAATAGATGAATTTTTGACTAAAATTGAACTACCAAAACTACAAATAGAGGAACAAAATAAATTAACAGAACCATTTGGAACAGTAGAAATACAAGAGATAATAAAAAATTTACCAAATAATAAGACACCAGGAGAGGATGGACTCCCAATAGAATTCTACAAAACATTTAAAGACTTATTAATACCGCCCCTCCTGGATGTAATCAACCAGATTGATGAGACACAAAACTTACCAGATTCATGTAAAACAGCAATAATTACAGTAATACTAAAACAAGGGAAAGATCCACTCTCACCAGCGTCATATCGACCAATATCTTTGCTAAACACAGATTATAAGATAATAGCTAAACTATTAGCAAACAGATTAGCAGAACAGGTACCGAAAATGGTAAATTTAGACCAAACTGGATTTATCAAAAAAAGACGCACAACAGACAATATTTGTAAATTTATTAACTTAATTCATGCAGTAGAAGGAAATAAAGCACCTGCAGTAGCAGTTGCTTTAGACGCAGAGAAGGCCTTCGACAGAGTAGAATGGAATTATTTGTTCAAAGTATTGCAAAAATTCAGTTTACCGGAGAAGTATATTAATTGGATTAAAGCATTATACAAGAGACCGTTAGCGAAAGTGACAGTAAATGGACATGTATCAAAGCAATTTAACTTAAGCAGGTCAACGCGGCAGGGATGGCCACTATCACCGTTATTGTTTGCGCTAGCTATAGAACCACTAGCAGAATTGATAAGAATAGATAATAATATAAAAGGAATAAAAATAAAAGACAGGGAATATAAAATCAGTCTATTTGCGGATGATGTGATAGTGTACTTAACAGAACCAGAACTATCAATAAAAGAATTATATAAGAAATTGAAGGAATATGGAGAAGTGTCGGGATACAAGATAAACGTAAATAAAAGTGAAGCAATGCCTATGAATAACGCGGATTTCTCAAAATTTAAGAAGGAATCCCCATTCAGATGGCAAATGCAGCCAGTAAGATACCTAGGTGTACAAATAAACAAAAATTTAGGCCAATCATATAAACTCAATTACAATCCACTAATGAAAAAAATTACAGGACGATTTAGAGCATTGGAAAGAGCTACCACTAACACTGATAGGAAGGATAAACTGTATTAAAATGAACATTTTTCCAAGGATACTATACTTATTTCAGGCATTGCCAATACAACTGACAGAAACATTCTTCAAAGAGTTAAAGAAAATAATAAGGAAATTTTTATGGAGAGGGGGGAAACCGAGGATAGCACTAGATAAATTAACAGAATGGTATAAACAAGGAGGCTTACAATTGCCAAACTTCAAAAATTATTATAGAGCCGCACAATTAAGATACCTATCAGATTTTTATCAAACAAGGGAAAAACCAGACTGGACGAGATTAGAATTAGATAAAATAGGGGAAAAGATACCTGAACACACATTATATAAATGGGACGAAAAATTGGTACAACATAGAACTTCTCCAGTATTACATCATCTCCTCAATATTTGGAAGAAGATTCATGTAGAAAGAAATAAAACAAATTATCAATTACCAAAACTAATATTGACGCAAAATAAGCTACTCCCTTTTACAATAGACAACCTTTCCTTTAGAAAATGGGAAAAAAAAGGGATTAAAAGAATAGAAAATTGTTTTTCAGGAAGTAGATTCTTATCCTTTGAACAAATGAGAGATAAGTACAATATAACTGGAGATACAGCGCTGGCATATTACCAACTGAGATCCTACTTGAAAGATAAATTAGGAAGCAATTTGAGTTTACCAGAGGGAAGTAACCTTGAATATGTGATTACAGATACAATGTTAATCAAAAGATTTATAACAAATATGTATATTAAACTGCAAGAAAAGGAGAATGAGGAAACAAATGGTAAAACTAAACAAAAATGGGAACAAGATTTAAAAATAAAGATAAAAAAGGAAACATAGGAGAAATTATGTTCTGGAACGATGAGAAATACAATAAATACGAGGCTACGTATGATACAATATAATTGGTTACACAGACTATACATTACACCGCAAAAGTTAAATAAATGGGACCCAACAGTATCTGATAGATGTTTTCGATGTAAAAAAGAAAGGGGAAGAACAATTCATGCAATCTGGACATGTGAGAGAGTAGAAAAATTTTGGGATGATCTCAATCAGATATTAAATAAAATAACAGAAAACAATATACCAAAGAATCCAGAGATCTTTCTCCTAAGTAACATAAAAAATAAAGAATTTGGAATTGACTTGGAGGATGCACAAAAAAGATTTGTTAAGATAGCCCTAGCCGTAGCAAAAAAATGTATTATGTCAACCTGGAAATTGGAAGATAATTTGAAAATACAACAATGGTATATAGAAATGAATAAATGTATTCCATTAGAAAAAATAACATATAGTTTAAGAAATAATATTGAAATATTCGAACAAGTATGGGAGCCTTACATTAAATACAATAGCGAAAACCTACCGGGAACAAACATTACCTAAGTTGATGGAAGGAGAAGAAAAGAAAAGAATGGACTCAGTAGAATTTCTGGTGTATTTTTGTTGAATGACAACATTGTCTGACTGGCTTAATGCAACCTAGATTGTATACCTAAAATGGATGAGAGGGGGGGTGGGGGGGTGGCTTGGGAGGAGGGAGGGGGGGGAGAAAAAGACACTGTATATGTGTGAAAAAGAAAAAGTGTATATCATGGCTAACGTGATTTATGGTGTGAAAAATAAAAAAAAATTTTTAAAAAAATGAGAAGGAGTAGCAGAGGAGATAGCCCTAAGGATGGTGACAACTAGATGAACCAGTGAGAGGCTCTGTAGCTGAAGGACCCACATCAGCTGCAGCCCGTTGGCGACTTGAGGTCAAATGACTCACACCGGGCTGCGGGCTGCTGAAGACTGGCTCATGAGAACCAGGTATCAGAACTGGTATTCAAGAGGGTGTTGTGGGCAAGAGGGGGGGTCCTGAAGGGCCCTGGACACTGAAGGCTTCCTCATTATTTCAGAGTTTGGATCTGGGCTCGGGTTGCCAATGGTTTGAATTGAACTGGAATCCTGTGTGGCTACAGGGGCGGTGGGAGCACTGGAGGCAAATCCACGAATACTCAATAACTCTGAGGGGACTCTCTTTTGCTTTTCTTTCTTTGGCTTAAGATGATCTGGGCAATTCTAGTGGTGAATCTTTGTCTGGCAGACTGAAGGCATTTTCAAGTAATATTACATTTCTGTTTTATTATATGACAATAAATAGTATCCAATCTAATCAAATTGAATCTAAAGTCATAGCATACAAAAGCAAGTAAGTAACATAAAAAGTTATTCTGAATCTTGGGCAGCCCTCAGTGGAATATTGCATCCAGCTCTGGTAACCAGGATACAAAAGTGTACTGTATATATTGATGCTTTGTGGAAACGATTTGAGGGGATGTTCTCAGAGCTGAGAAATCCAAACATTAGTAAAAGTAAAAGATAGTTTTTTTTTTCTCTCTGAAGTAAACACTTTAAAGAAAGCTGACCTTTTTAATATTATGAAAGAACCATTTCCACTTGTGTGGAAGCCCACAGCAAGAATGTAAATAGCCACCAACAGTTCAAATATTTTTTTTAAAACTCAAAGGAATTTCTTCATATGGAATGTGGTAAAAATTTGGAGAAGATTTGTAAATAGTGTACTGAAGGAACTCTTTGTTTGCTATCCTCGAGATAGTGGGTGCTTTTTCTACCCTCATCACTTGCTATCTCTGCCTCATAGCTCAGTGGGTGTAACATTTCCAATCTTCTTATTTGTATAATAATTGTGGTTATGCGAGTGAGAGTTCTTAGCAAAGATATCAGTTTAGTTCAGACCCACTGCAGCAAATTTTATCCAGCCTACAACAGAAGTTATCTTGAGAGTGCTTAGATCACCTTGCATTCTAAGCTGTTTCTGTAGTTGAGTCTGCACCATCAGGGTACATCAGTCATGACCAGAAAAACATGGTATTTATCCTTGAGGTTAATTGGAATGAGAATGTGCAGAGGGGAGGGGAGGAGAGGTGGGATGCAAGGCTGATAGTTTAAAATTCTGGCTTAGACCATCCCATATTTCCTTCTATGCTTGCACCCCTGGTGATTTCTTAAAGGGGATCATATTCTTACAATGCATAGGTTGGATTTGTTTCAGTTTATAAAATGCCATGTTGTACTGCAAGCAATGAAGGATTACACATGAAAGGAGTACATCCTGTGAATTTGGTTCTAAAGATGCAAAATGTAATCTAAAGGATATTTGCATTCAAACTGAACCTAGCTCCATTTCATATTAAGGTCAGACATGGTGATCATAGATGGATTCTGAATGTATTAATGTATAAGTTAGAACCTAGCTCCATTTCATATTAAGGTCAGACATGGTGATCATAGATGGATTCTGAATGTATTAATGTATAAGTTACTCTAAAATAAACAAGACTTTTGAGTGTTTGAAAAAAAAACACTGCATGAAAATGGGATTTTCCAATTGGAGGTATCTCCCACCCCCATGCAGTCCCACTGCTTGATCTCTCCTTCACCTGTTCCGGTCTACATGCTTTCAAACCTTGTCTGCCCACTATGCCGGGTTTCCCCTGGTCCTACCTCTCACCTGTCTTGACCAGAATCCGCGTCCCTTCGGTACTTTCTCTTCTCCCCCACCATACTAATCGATCTTTTCCCTGAGATTGACCCCTTCCCACTTCAGCCTCAACGAAGGGTCCTGATCTGAAACTTCAATTGGATTTCTCTCCCTGGATGCTGCCTGACATGTTGACCTAGCAGGTGATTAGTTGATCGATATTGAGGCAGTCAGGCAAGGCGTGTTTGACGGCAGAGCAGACTCTGTGGGTAAAATGGTCTGCTTCTGCTCTGATATGTAATATCAGAACAGAGTGGAATTTGAAAGGTCTTTATTTTTATCCTGGATTTCAGCATTGAAAAAACGTGCAAGGTTTGGAGAACCATTCACCCCAAATATAACTGTTTTCCAGATCTGAGGGAACCCACTGAAATTTAATTGATTGTTTCATGTGTTGAGTTGAGGCCTCCCAGGAAAGAGTCACGGAGAATGACCAAATCAACATGGTGTCAACATCACCATCTTAACCCTCATTGAAAAGACTCAGTCTTTATTGATTTCATTTTTGCCCATGTCCATCCAGAACATACCCAATGAATGGTTTTGTTGATTGTTGTGGAAGAGAATGACACTCTGCACCACACATGCAAACCCCAGGCCCTGGACTCGTGATTGATTGGGGACACCCTTGTGGGATTTAATCTGTCCGGTTTGCTGCAATGTTGCATTGAACATTGACTGGAAGAAACAGACAGGCTTGTCCCCACACCATAAACAAGTCCACAATGTACATTTTTACCCCAGGGAGAACGTTTCCTTGTCCACCCTGACAATGCCTTGGTGTTGAAAATTCCATCAAGTCTTTAATTGGCCTCTAACGCTCCAGGGAAATTACCCAAGTTGGTCATAATTCCCCCTGGAGCTCATACTCTCACAATACATACCACCTTGTCAACTTCTGATATTCTATGACCATCTACACTGTCCACAGTTCCACCAATTTGGATGTCCTCCTCAAACGTGTCCCATCAGCAATCTCTGTACACCATGGGTCACATCCACCAGCCAAGAATATCATGCTCTCTGTGTTCAATCTGAACAGAAATCATAACCTCACATCGGATCCCATGGATCTGGACCTTCTGCCTCAGCTGACAATGTTGGCTTGTTGTCCTGGTTTGCTGCAGAGGGAGTCACGTGGAGCAAGTTAATAAATTGGTGTGGCAATTGTTCCTTGATATTGGCCAGGGAGTCCAATCTTCAGTTGGTGTCCGTGGTGAGCTTGGCCACACATGGAGCACAACCTTGACTCTGGCAGTTTCCCTCAGATGAACCTGTTTGCAAATAAATAGAGATGAAAGTGTAGGTGCTCCTCGTGGGTGTGCATGGTTTTGCATGGAAGTTGAGGCAGTGAGTCCCAGTTCATGAAGTGTCTTGCTGTCAGAGATGATGTTGTTGTTGTTGTTTCAGTTGGGTTGTTCTCTGTTGCTCCACATTGATGTCCTTTCCATCGCGGAATCTTTCAAAGTCACTGTCACTAAAGGACAATGACTCTCAAAATGCTCGTAAATTTGTGCTCGAAGAAAAGTCTTCATTTCCCGATGACCTTTTTAAACAAGGTGACTGAATCACCTTGGGTGCGTGCCACAACATCCAATCCAGGACAAAAGAGTCATCATGGCTCGTCAAGTTGCTCAAAGGAAGTATCATGTGGGCCTGGATCATTTTTTCTCTTGAAGCAATGTCCAAACTCTGTTTCTCTCTCTCTCTCTCTCTATCTATCTCTCTCTCTCTCTCTCTCTCTCTCTCTCTCTCTCTCTCTCTCTCTCTCTACCTCAATGTTAAAATGCCCCATGTTGACCAAAACATTGCCCTTCTGACATGCTAACTCCCAACAGTGTGTCCTTTACAATTGACATTTCCTGTCTCAACCCACAATGATTGCACGTCTTCTGATCCCGAGTCCCCTCTTCCTCATAATTTCAATGTTATTTTTGCAGACAACGCCACACCAGCCTAACCTTTTGATCACGTGCATCCTTGGACATTCAGCTCCCAATGACGCCCATCATTTAGCCGTGACGCTGGCCACCATATCATCCATCCCCTTCCATGTATTTGGGGGTAGAAGGGTCTGTTCCTGTGCTGGATCGCACTGATAAGTCTTGTTCCAAGAGAAGGTTTGCGGCTTCATGGTAAAAGTATCATTGGTGCTGATGAGCGAGTCATGTCTCGGTTTCAACAGGGGAGGTGTGTGGTTTTGAAGGGAATGATCAGTCCCAGCTGCAGTTGAAAATGTCTAGTTCCCTCCACATGTGGAACTATTGTTTGAGGGATGGAGATTGCCAAATTGTGGGACCGATCAACCTTCATCAGACGGAGAATCGTCATTCTGAGGCTTTATTCACCTTAAAGTGTCAGAACAGCTTGCATTTTGCCGACCCAGTTCCAAGGTGCGGACTGAGGGAGGAGTCTGGGGGTAACAGCCTTCATGGAGACATCTGGGAGAGAGGAGTCACAGGTTCAGGGGGGTGGGCCAGCCTATACACCATCTCCAGATGTCAACACACATAGTGGGAGCAGCACAGAAATTCCTTCAGATTTGTCCCAGACTCCAATTTCTGTGAGTACCTGTAGTGACAGGGAGGGAGACCACTTGGATTTGGGCTTGTCGACTAAAGTTCCAGCTGCTTACGGTTAATGTGTTTGGATCAATTCACTGGGAGTTCAGTGGTAACTGTGCTTCATGGCTCTGCGTGGTGTGTTTTCACCTGTTGACTGCATGTACATGGACATGTATTGTTGCTGCCCTTGGCAATGCTGTTGTCTTTATCGAATAGTGTTTGTAATTGACAGTGACTTTTCTTTCTGGGAAGCTGTCGTTTGATTTGTAATGCAAGGTAAATTGGGATGTTCTCCTCAAACGTGCAAAGGAGAAGGATGTCAGTGAATGAAAATGCTCAAGTTACCAAGGTGGTAGTGGGTCGGCCCAGTGAATTTTCAGTATTTTAAAAAAACTTTTTCCTTCCCCAGATGTGAGATTTGTGTTGAGGGACAACACAACAATGGGGGCGGGATGGTGGGGGGGTGGTGTTGGTTGGTCTCTTTCTGTTCCAGAGACGGGTAGGTGATTTGGAGCGAGAGAGGACAGAATTTGAGCAGGTGAATGATGAACGTGTCAGTTTGTGGTCGAGGCTCAAGGATTGGAGCAAGTGATTTTACTGAACAGTGAAGAAGCCTCGATTGGCCAAGTTATCAGGTTGCAAACTGCGCCTGCATGGTGTTTCACGACAAGTGCACGACCAAGTCAAACAAACTGCACCTGCAAGGTGTTTCACAACAAGTGCACGACCAAGTCAAACAAACCGGTAACAAACTGCGCCTGCAAGGTGTCTCCAAAGAAGTGCTCGACTGAGTCAAACCAACTGCTCACAAACTATCTTAAATGGGCAAAAATACCTGTTTGTAAACTAGGCAGAAAACAATCCAAAGGCTGTGCTCAGTTAAATGTGCAAACAATCTTGGAAAACAGCACAATTTTTGGGTTATGATCCAATATCCCAGCAAAAGAACAAATTTCTTATCCTGAGGGACCTCTGAACTTGGACCTGAAAATCCCTCTGTTCCTCTGTACTGCTATGAATCTTGCCATTAATCATGTCCTCCACCTTCAAGTTTGACCTTCCAAACCTGACACTTCTCCAATTTGAATTCCATCTGCCACTGCTCCACCAACTCTGCATCCTGTCCATATTCTGTGTAACACACACCAACCTTCTGCACTATCCATAACTCTTCCACCCTTCATGTCACCTGCAAAGCTACTGACCCAACCCTCTGTCGGAGTCGATTATAAAAATCTCATGGACCAGGGATCTCAGAACAGATCCCTCTGGAATACCAGTAGTCACCAACCTCCAGGCAGAATACATTCCATCAACGACCACCGACTGGGGTCAAGCCCATTCTGAATGAATGCACAGAGCAAAGTTGACAGGGACCCATGCCTCTTGACTTTCTGATGACCCTACCATGGGGAACTTTGTCAAACACCTTACTAAAATCCATATGACTGGATCCACTTCCCAACCTTCATCTTCTTTTGGCATCTGCTTGAAATACTCAGGCTCGAGAGGCCCAACCTGCTTCCCATCAAGCCACGCTGACTATTCTTAATAAGTCTGTGCTTCTCCAAATGATTGTAAATGTTGTCCCTAAGAATCATCCCCAATAGCTTTCCTACCACGGACATGAGACACACTGGCCTATAAACAACAGTTTCACTCCTGTGTCCAGGGAGGATGCAATGAATGTTGTCAATTCCCCCACCAATCTCTGCCCTTGCTTCCCGTCGTAATCTGGAGTATATCCCTTATGGTCTCGGGGACTTGTCTGTCTGAAGTTTGGCACCTCCCTTTCTATTTCTGACCTCGCCCACACTGATGCAGTGAACAATACCTCCGCAATATCTTCCATTTCTCCAGCTGTGCTATGCTCCCTGATTAGCAATGCGACACTATCCATGTCTTTTACCCACCCTTCCTATCTCTTTTGAAACATCAAAACCCTGGAACCTCGAGCAGCCAATTCTTACCACCAAAGTTTAAAGATCAAATTTATGATCAGAGTACGTCAAATGTTATGAGCCCGGAGGACCCCAAAACCCAGCAGCAATAGATATTCACCAAGACAAATGGTTACTTCAACAAAAGTTGCTTTTAATTATCTTTAAACATGAAAACAGAATCACACTTATCACTATTGACTTAATTAACCTAACTTAACCCTCCCCCCCCCCTTCTAATTCTATGTTCATATGTATGTAATGTGTATATAAGTTCAGAAAAGTTTTTTTTTTCGGAACAAGAACAACCTGATGAACCAACATTCTCCAGACCTCAGTGCAATTAACGCAGACACAACACACATACACATGCAGGGCACATAAGTACAACCAAATAGGTCTTGTTTCCTGAATATAAGAGTCTCGGTCAGTGTGAGCAGTTCCTTTGGTCATTCAGTGTCTTCACTGCCCGTGGCAAGAAGCTGTTCCTCAGCCTGGTGGTGCTGGATCTGATCCTCCTGGAGCTCTTCCTGGGGTGATCTGATCAATAATAGTCTTATTGAAAAGTGAAGCAGGCTTAAGGGCCTATCTGGCCTTCTGATGTTTCTTATCTTAGTATGTTTTTAAACTGCCTCATTATGATTGGATTATGGATTTGCTTTCTCTGTTTTAGATTTTACTTGTCTCTAATGGTGGGAAGTTCATGAGGAAAACACTGATTGGTGAGGCATACATCTGGCTTGATCAAGTGGATCTGAGGAAGAGAGTGGTTAACTGGCACAAGCTGCTGATCAGCTCAACAGAAAGTCAACGAGGAGCTCCATCTGGGTTTAATGTGCAAATCTGACCTGGTCACATGGAAACCTGAAATCGAGCACTTTCATGCTGTCTTGTACAGTTTGTAACTTCCAAAAGAGCAAGAGAATGTGTTCCAGTCGAGTTACACTGTGGCTATCATGGCTCCTGGAAGTCCAGTTCAGTCAGGTCTTGGACAGTTAAAGGGACAGCATGAGCAAGTAAGAAACCAAATTATGAATGACACATCATGGTTAAACTATAAAAATAAAAGGAAGATGAAATGATGAAAGTGCAAACGTACAACTATGGGCAGATCCTGATTCTTGGATCGAATCCATTTCAGGAAAAGGAAATTAATCTTGAGTTTGATCATTAATAGGTTGGCGCAAAAAATTTAAATGACCAAGCCACCCATTCGACTGTGTGACCATTTCCTTTTCATCTATGAAAATATCCGTGTTGTCCCGATATCTCATCACAAATACACACAAATTAGCAGAATTTTGGACAGTGTGAAAATATTTATATCGTTCCAAAAATGATCTCTGAAATTAAAGTATTGAGGTATTACTTTTCAACAATGTGGTTGTTGATGGAGCAAGGTCATGGCTGGATGTTTCCGAGCTTATTCTTGAGGCGTGTTGACATTTCGAAGCCTCTTTGTTGGGGTTGAATGCCGTCTTGAAATGCTGAATGCTGGTCTTTGAGTGGATGGTTGCAATTCTCTGACATACTCAGGTGAACGACTGTAGATGTGAATCACAAGCAAAAACTAAATTGGAACGGGATTATTGTCAGGACGAAAATTAAATGTGTTTGTCTTAAATTGTCAGCATAATTTCTGATGGGAACTTGGAGTAATCACAACTCACTCTTAAATTTGTTAGTTTCTGGGTAGTTCATGCAATTCTCCCAACTCTTTTCATAAACAATTTCATGCTCCAGGTGCAAACATTGTTAAACCTGCAAAGCATGAAGTTTGAACCGAGTGATAAAGTTCCTGGCATAATATTTCAGAGACATTCATATAGAGCATACGTCTGCTTTGATAACACTAGATCTCACCAGGAAGATGCGGAAAGAGCTCTCGTCCTAATTATTTTGCAGCACAGTTGTCACTTTGTTCTGCATGAGGGACTCCTCACTTTGCATTTCTAACGTTATTGGTTCCTTATTTATTGTTGACATGGGCACAATTCAATTAGGTGTGCGGGTATTAAAGTGTTTAATGTTGAGATGAATTCCGTAACAGCTTAATTTCAGATATATATTTTCAATGCATTGGGTATGAAGGGCTGGGAAGGAAAGAGCCACACTTGAAGGTCATTTGTGTAGCTCTGAGTTTAAAATAGGCTTCCAAAGTGTGTATGGTCTTTATCTATAGATATCGATATAAATCCTATTAAAATAAGATTTATTCAGTGTGACCTAAGGTAATCTCTGCAAACTGGACTCTACAAATTTGGATGCAATTGTTAAACTAATAAATGAAGGGAAAAGCACATTGTGATTGTTTTCTTATGTTACACTCGAATGGAGGGACATGCACCATTTACATTAATAAAGGCTGTGCTCACATTCCACATGATGCTCACTGTAATGGAAGAGTGACTCATAGTTTAAGCAGACACTAGGGAATATTTTGTAGCACAGAATTCCCTTTGTAAGTGAGCATTCCTTTTGCTTGCTTCCACAGCCTTTATGTCAAAGTAAAATTACAACCGCATCAATAAAATCTGGAGAACATTTTCTCCAACTTGTCACTGCCTGGCTTCAACTCGCTTCAGCAGCTTTGTTACATGTGTGAGAGTCTATTAAAATGGCATCGTGTCACTGTAACAACTTTTATTAATGGTTCTTTTTAAACCTGATACCATAATATAGAGCCCAGGATTTGTTTCACTTGCTAAAGCTTTTCAATCCTTTTTGGAAACAAGAAAAAAAAGAAAATAATTTAAACATATAACACAACAGTAATTCCGTGGCATGTCTCAATGCTTAAATGTCTAATCACAGTCATGGCAAACATTGTGAATGGCAGCTATCTTTATTTCTAAGTGTAAAGAATATCAAATTAACTTGGATCATGAGATTTGATTTCCTAAATCATCTTTAATGATGGAAATTTAAGATTGACAGTATAGTTACATTCCAGTTTTCACGCAAGTTAGAGGAAGAGAGAGATTAATTTAAATTTAACCTTGTTCAACTTATCTTAAAGCTGCTGGTCTGACATAAAACTGGAATTTGAGTTCACAATCCTCCTGGCTTTTACATTAATGACAAAAGTCTATCTTGAAATAATTGTGAGTGATGTTGGTAAGAAAAATGTGGAGACTGTAATTAAATACCTTGAAATGCAACCTATGTAGAGCAGCACAAAAGGCACAGTTTCTTTCATCCCATTCAGTTATATTAAGACTGTTTGATGTCTGTTTTGGTGAACACTGTATCCTTTAAACTGTTCCTGGTGGATGAGTGTCTTAGCTGTCTTGAGTATGAATAAATGATTTGTCTGGTGCAGATAAAGTGATTCCTTTGGACCTTGTAAATATAACTTCTTTTCTACAGCAAATTTTGAAAAAAAAACTTTATTTGGTCTGACATTCAGCATGTGAATGTGAAATGTTTGTGGTTTAGAAAAAAAAAGTTTAAAAAAAAAAGACAAAAAACATTGAAACAATCTCCGTAAAACTGTTCTGTAGAACTGTTCCAGGTGGACAGTGAAGTGCTGAGGTCCTCAGTGATGGCTGAATTCCATTTGTGCTGTCATTCGTTCAGTGCTTGGACACCAAACCCATTGAGCCTTTTGGAAAATTAAATCCTAAATTTCTGTTATGCTGATAGATGTTGCCTGTTTTATGGCTGGTCCTTGTATGTTTTTATTGCTTTTGGATTCTCTACAAAGCGAATCAATATGAAGGATGTAAAAATAAAGAAAATGATGCCGCCTCATACTGGTATAAATAATGCTTGTAAATTTGTCTGGAATGACATTCTCTGTAAAGATCACAGTATGCTGACTGTGTGATTGTACACGGAGTGTTTCCGGGACACTGGATGCAAACTGTGGGTAAAAAAGGCTGTTACGCTTTCCTCACTCACAAATATCGGAGATACACAAGTGTCAGATCCTTCGGTTACTTGGAATTTTTTTCATAGAATAGTCTTTTTAAAATTATTTTTATAAAATGTGCAGCAGGCTTGTGTGGGAGAAGACCAATTCAGACTGCAAAATTAATACTAAATTCCAACTGTAAATGCAAACGCAGAATCTAAAGGGTAAGTGTTGCTGAGGGGAAAACCACAGGGGACCCTGTACTGCCTGCCTGTTCCCGATCCCTCTCCTGACTCACTCAGCTACTTTTCTCCTAGGTGTGATCGTGTCCCTGTAACTTTCTTTCACACCTCAGCCTCCCAAATAACCTGGAGTTCATCCAACTCCAGATCCAATTCCCTCATATTGTCTGTAAGTAGCTGCAGTTGGATGTACCTCTTGCAGATGGAGTCATCATGGATAATATTGGCTTCCCTGACCAGCTACATTTTGCAAGAGGAACATGTCCCTACCCTGGCTGCCATTCCCACTCTCTCTTAAAGAGTTAGAAAAACATATTACCTTGACTCAATTCTTATACCTCCACTTCAGTCACTGCTCACCACCACCTCCGGTGCCACAGCCCAGATCCCCAGTCCTATACTGATCTCGTCACACAATGGTCGCTCCACTTTAACCTTGCCTTTCTTTTATCTTGTCTCAACTCCAAAGTCTCTGAAAAAGTCTCAAATTCCCACTCCTAAACGGGGCCACTCACACAATGACCGCTCCAATTATGCCCGCCTCAGTAATTTGATCCTGCTAATGAATTATGATTTGATCCACTAAAGCGCCGAGCCCCACGTGGAACTCTTTCTTTGTCAATCCGTTGGTTAATTGGCCAGCATGAGCTCGTGGGCCGGAAGGACCTATTACTGTGCTGTTTGTATAATTTTTGTTTCAATTAGAAACTGTCCTTGAGTGGTACTTCCTATTCTCTTGCCAGCTCTTCTCTGGTTTTCCAACACAGGAAACACAGGCCAAATGGCCCTTCTTGTCTGTGCCGAAAACATCATACTGCTAGTCCAACTGACCTGTACCCATTCTATCACCCTCCAAACCTCTCCCATCCATGTATCTATCCAGTTTATTAAAACCTAAGAGTGAGCATCCCTTATTTTTACTTCTTCATTTCCTTCTTAAGTATTTTCTTTACTCTTCTAGTACCTGAGGAGCTCTTTGTTGCCCTCTGCTTTCTATGACCCTCTCTCTTAACTCGATCACCAATGTTCCTTAAAAATCAGGTTCCCTCTGCCTTTTACCTTTGCCTTTAATCCTGACAGGAACATGCAAACTCTGCACTCTCAAAATGTCGCCTTTGAAGGCCTTCCGCTCACTGAACACATCTTTGTTAGAAAACAACTTATCCCAATCCACTTTCTGGATTCGTTCGCATTTCCACAAAATTAACTTTTCTCCAATTTCTAATCTCAACTCAAGGAAAAGTCCTATCCTTATCCATAATTAACTTAAAACTAATCTTGAAACAAAATATTTGCCTCCATATACTCCTGTCACCTGACCTGTCTGGTTTCCTAATAGGACGTCAAGTAACCCTAATCCCTGTGCCATAGGTGCTCTGTGATGAGTAAGGGATAACTGAAGGTGGTATGTGAGTGCAAAAAAACAGGTTGACAATTCCTGCATGGACCCAATTGTTACTGAGATGTTTTGCTTTGGAAAAATTGACATTGGCCCATTTCCTTTGGAGTGATGAAACCGTGTTCATAACAGGTCAATTAGGTACGATTAAAATAGTGGTTTTCATCCTTTTCCTTTCTTCTCTCACAGAACACCTATGGCACAGGATATGAAAGTGTAAAGAAAAAGATTGGGAAACCCAGATCAAGAAACTGGAACCTCTCCCACCTGCACCATGTCCACATGTTCAAATGCATTATACTCCTATTTCTAACCTCCACAGCATTCGGCATGGGTAGCAATCCTGAGATTGTTGGAGGTCCTCTCCTAGTGCATAACTCCATGAACTCTCAGGACCTCTTCGCCCTTCCTACCCATGTCATTGGTTCCTATGCAAACCATGACATTAGGCTGCTCACCCTCCTTCCTGAAAATGATATGAAAGATCTGAGATATCTTGGACCCTGGCACCAGGGAGGCAACATAACCATCCAGGATGCTCAATTTCCTGCACAGAACCTCATATCTGTCCCCCTAAACTATGGAATTGCTCTCCCCTTCCCTTCTGAGCTACAGGACCAGATTCCATGCCAGAGACCTGATCGCCATGGCTTGTATCCAAAGTAGGATATTCGCTATTCAGAAGAATATCCACAGGGGTGCCTGTTCCCTTTCACTCTCCCGAATGTCACCCATCTACCCTCCTCCTGCCTCCCAGGTATGATAATTTCCCTTTAACTCCCATCAATCGCTCCCTCTGCCTCCCAAACGTTCTGAAGTTTATCCAACTCCAGCTTTCAATCCTTAACTTGGTTCTTCAGGACGATCATCTGAATTAATTTCTTACAGATGAAGTCATCAGAGATATCAGTGGCTTCCCTGACAACCCACATCCAGCAAGAGGAGCATTCTTGCTAACTCTATCTCTTTCTAGCCTCATTTCTCTTTGTTAACGCCATTACTCCTTTTGGATTGACTCCAACTCTGCCCTAATCTGCTGGTTCTTGATGCAGGGTCCCAACCCAAAATGTGGGCATGGAACACTGAATATTGGAGCACATTAGTTGATGATATCGTGCTAGTCCATAATAACCAACATCAATCTAACCCTTTCCAACCTTGTTCAAGATTATAATCACGGCGGGACAGTCATCACATTCTGTCACAGTGCCTGTGACTGGGGTTCAAATTTGGCACGTTTTCCTTTGGTGCTCCAGTTTCCTCCCACTATTCAAGATACATAAGGTGATGTCGGTCTTTGGGAAACACAGGTTCATTGTCTGAAAGGGCCTGATACCATGCTGTACGTCCTAATTAAGTTTAAAGATAATTTGTACATTAACAACCTGATACAAGTTTCTCTCGAGGGCAGTGCACACAATACAGAGGACATTCTTATCACACAGGTGAATGAAGTGTTACGAACTAGACCAGCTGCAATAGAAATTCACCAAGACAATGGTATCTTCATTTCTTAATCTAACATTTCTTAATTTTAAATTGAACTCCACGATGTGCAAGTGTGTGTCAGATCCCAAACCATTACAGTTCAGTCTTACCAATCGTGTGTCAAAACTCAGATTCTTTAAACTCACCAATTCTTGTTATTTTCAGAGAAATGTACTTCAAATGAATGATTTTTCCAGACTCCCCTCTCTTGTGTGGACATAACAGAACTTGTGATTTCCTTGATGATTTCAGGGGTTTGGACAAAATTACCATGAGTTGAAGGTCAAAAGGGAGAGTTTTAATAGAATATTAGGGGGAACCTCTGCCCACAGTGATCGGTGGGAGGATGGAAAGAGCTGCCAGCTGAAGTGGTGGTTGAGTGCTGAATTTTGACATCAATTGAAAAAAAAAACGCAATGCTGGAGAAACTCAGCAGGTCAAAAGCATACTTCATATCACAAAAAATTTTGACAGAGGTTTCGAGGGATATGGTCTTGGCACAGGTCAGTGGGAAGAGACAGAGTTGTAGTCTGGCACAGAGTAGAAGGGCTGAAGGGTTTGATGCTCCTTCACCTGTGAAATCTATTTGTTGCTCCACATTCCAGCAAGGGTTGTCTCCTGTCCCCAAGGCAGCATCAATTAAGGGGATGGGAGGCTGTTTATCAGGTGTCTTAAAACAGGGGAGTTTTCACAGTTGTGGCATTCAGATGGAAGATAAGAGGCCAGGTTTTATTGTTGAAAGCCATTTGTTTTCAGGCCTTGTTGGTTGAGTTGGTGTGGAAGGCATCAGGTGTTAGTAAAAGTCATTGTACTTGTTGGTAGTGGTCTGTAAGTGTTGAATAATAATGCAAGCTCTTATTTTCCTTGTTGCCAATTGCTTTGTAGTTTGTAAAATTTCTCAAATACATTTCAACTTAAACCATTTGCTCTGCCAGTACTTTTGGATCTTGGTTTGGAGTGATGGCTTGGGGATGTTAACATTGAAGATTCGGTCTGGATTCTGCCTGGATGTGGAGTCAGTGCATAAAATGCATTGAAATACATTGTTCTGTTTTAAGATGTATAAAATGTTATGAGACCAGAGGACCCCAAAACCTATCAGCAATAGATATTCACCAAGACAAATGGTTATTTAAACAAAAGTTGCTTTTAATTATCTTTAAACATGAAAACAGAATCACATTTTAACTTATTACCATTAACTAACCTAACTTAAACCCCCCCCCCCTTCTAATTTTAAGCGCACGTTTATGGAAGTTCAGAAATTTTCTTTAAATCACTGTTTAATCTCACTTCTCAATCTTCCAAGTTTACTGGTTGCAGGCAATTCTTGTACTGTGCACAGAAAGGAAAATGGTTACCGCTCAGGAAGGTTCTTGTTGGTCTTCAGAGAGAGATTTGTTCAACACTGGACACCCACAACTGATACTTTATAGTCAGCCACTTCAGTATCTTGCCAAAGAAACTTGCCCCATCAGGGTTTTCCACATGATTACCTCTTTCTTTCAGGTCACCACAGAGTAACATTTTGGTTCTCTTATTTCAAGTGAAACATTACGCAGCCAGTCCACAAGAGCTTTGACCAGGCTGAACTAAGCACACTCACAACCAGTCTTCAAAATGGGGTTTTCCACAAGCTTTGCAGCTTGTCCTGTTCTTGTCCCAGCTGCTGCTGAACTGTAAAACTTCTCTCTCTCTCTCTCTCTCTCTCTCTCTCTCTCTCTCTCTCTCTCTCTCTCTCTCTCTCTCTCTCTCTCTCTCTCTCTCTCTCTCTCTCTCTCTCTCACACACACACACACACACACACACACACACACACACACACACACACAGAGTCTATGTGGGTTTCCTCCCACCCTTCAAAAGGTGCTGGGCGTTTAGGCCAATTGGGCACCACAGGCTCGAGGGCCGAAAGGGCCTGTTCCTGTGCTGTATGCCTACATTTAAATTTAAGAACCCTAAACCTTAAACAGATTCCCATTTGGTCTGAATTATCCTTATCCAGAGCTATATGAAAGTTCAGAGATGTGGTCACTCTCACCAAAATGCTTGACCACCCTAAAACCTGCCACTTGCCTGTTCGCAGCTGGTCCACAGGCTGTCAGGACTGCTTCTTGAACACTTGGCAAATTCAGACCCATTTATCCCTCTTGCATTCTGGAAGTACTAGTCAATATAGGGGAAGTTCAAGTCTCCCATAACTACAACACTGTGTTTCCTGCACCATTCCAAACTCTGCCTGCTGATCTGCTCTTGGTGCCCCAAGGACTATTGGGGGGGCCTATGGCACATTCCCTGTTTCTGACTGCCACCCACACTGTCACAGTGGACACCCCTCTGCAGTTACCTCCCTTTCTATAGCCGTGATACTATCCCTGATCAGTAATGTTATTCCCCCCACCCCACTACCCCTCATTCTATTCCTTTTAAACCCAAACCCTAGGACCTGCATCAGCAAATCCTGCCCTTCCGCCAACCAAGACTCTGTAACAGTCACAACATCATAGTGGTACATACTGATCCATGCTCAAAGTTTATCCCCTTTATTCCTTGCATTGAAATAGACATTTCAAACCCTCTAACTGACTACACATCTGTTTTTTTTCCCCGCCTGTCCTTTTTTTCACAAACACAGAACATGTAGCCTCATGCTTTTGAACTTCTGCTCTCATATTGTGGTTCCCGTCTCCCTGCCAAACTGCCATCTGGTATCCAAGAAAAGCATCCTGACCGGTCCCCATCTGTTTCCAACAGGTGTCAATCACACCGGAGCCCAAGAAGCGTGTAATCACCTGTCTGAATGACTATCGACCAGTTGCAATTGCATCAACAGTGCAGAAGTGTTTGGAAAGGCTGGTGATGAAGCAGATCAGCTCCTGTCTGAGTGGTGACGTGGATCCATTCCAGTTCGTCTCTCATAATAATAGAAAATGTTGTCTTACTGGCCCTACACAAAGCCCTGGGGCACCTGAACAGTAAAGATGCTCTTTATCAACTACAGATCAGCATTTAACACCATCATCCCCTCCAAACTGACCAGCAAACTCCAAGACCTGGGAGTTAACACCTCCAGACCACTATCAGTGAAGGTTGGTAAGAATATCCCCTCCACGATCGCCATCAGTACCAGAGCACCACAGTGCTGTGTTCTTAGCCCCCACTCTACTCACTTTACACCCACGACTGTGTGGCTCGGTAGTTCAATAATATCCCCTACAAATTTGCTGACGATACCATGCTCGTGGGTTGTATAAAGGAAGGGGATGAGTCCACATGCAAGAGGGAGTTTGAAAACCGAGCTGAATGGTGCATCAACAACAACCTCGCACTCAATGTCACCAAAACCAAGGAGTTGATTGTTGACTTCAGGAAAGGAAAGCCAGAGTTTTAAAATCCAGTGATGATTGGGGGATCAGGGGTGAAGAGGGTGAGCAACTTTAGGTTCTTGGGAGACACCATCTCAAAAAATCTTCCTGGATCCAACACCAATGACATCGTGAAGAAAGCACGTCAGCGCCTCTACTTCTTCAGGGGTTTGTGATGACACCAGAAACTCTGGCAAATTTCTACAGAGATGTGGTGGAAAGTGTGCTGACTGCCTGCATCATGGTTTGGTATGGGGACACCAATACCCCTCAGAATAAAGCCCTCCAAAAGGTCGTGGGCACAGCCCAGGACATCACAGACAAAACTCTCCCCACTATTGAGTTTATTGACAGGGAATGGTGCTGTCAGAAAACATCAGCAATCATCAAGGATCCACACAGGCCAGCACATGCTCTCTTTCTCTTCTCACTGCTGCCATCAGGAACGAGGTCTCGGTGCCTCAAGACTCACACCCCCAGGTTCAGGAACAGCTGCTCCCCCTTCACCTTCAGACTCCTCAACAACAAACTCAATCAGGAACTCATTTCAGGACCCTTGCAGCACTTTATTGATTTTCTTTGTTTTCAATTCTTTTATCTTTCCAGGTTTCCACTGAACCGTTTATTTTTGCACGACCCATTTGTGGGAATTCGGTCGTGTCCACAGGAAAAAGGGAATCTCAGGGTTGGATGTGATGTCGTGTATGTTCTCGGCAAATCAATGGGAAATCTCCAAATCTTCAATCTTGGTGCAAGAGCCCACGAGGTGCAAACCAACCATCTCCTGTCCAAGCAGCAGATTGCAAGGGCTGTAAAGTGCTGCCACCGCCTGTTCACACCGAGTACTGCATGCATGAAGCGAGGGAGAGAGAGAGAGAGAGAGAGGTATAATACCACCACCTGGTGTCCGGACTCGCGAACTACAGGATACATGATTTTTATTTTTCATGGGAGTGTCGGAGAATGAGAGGAGACTTGATTAAGGTTAACAAAATAGAGCAAGATGGATAATATGGAGCTCCAATGAACAGGGAGGTCTCACCTGTGAAGGAGCAAGTGTGAGATCTCCCAGTTCATTCTTGCTCGGGCAGTGGTGGCCAATTCAAGACAGCTCCAATTAGGGGAAGAGAATATGCTGTTTCAGGTCATGGGTTTGAAACGGTTTCCCCAGTTGTGCCATTCAGACTCAAGAGAGCAGATGCTTGCAGACAGGAAGGAAACCTAGTTTTATTGTGGAGAATTGCTTGTTTTTCGGGGTGAAGGTTGTTTGTGGTCTGAGATTCCTCAATGGAAACATAGAAATTAGGTGTAGGAGGAGGCCATTTGGCCCTTCAAGCCTATACCGCCATTCAATTTGATCATGGCTGATCATCCACTCAGTACCCTGTTCCAGCTCTCTCTCTCCATACCCCCAGATCCCCCTAGTCACAAGTACTAAATCTAACTCTCTCTTAATTATAGCTATGGAACCGGCCTCAATCACTTCCTGTGGCAGAGAATTCCATAAATTCACCACCCTCTGAGTGAAAAAATTCTTCCCCATCTCAATCCTAAATTCTACTAAATGCTTCACAATGGAAGCAGCTATTTTTCTTGTGCCTGATTGTTAAACAGCTGGTAAAATGTCTCAAATCTATCACTCAGCCAGTACTTTGGGTCATTGATTTGGAGTGATGGCTTGGGAATATTTATTGCATGGTTTGTCCAAAGCTCTTAAAGTGACAGTGTGGAAGGAGTTTGTATGTTCTTTGTGTTTTCTGCCACCTTTGAGAACATAAAAAGTGTCCGTGAATTGTGGTATTGGTGAGACACAAGCTTGTTTTGCCCTCTTTTTGTTCTGTATGGATAAAATGTCCAGACACTGTTCTGTTCAAAAGTCTAGTAACCAAATCAGATTCTCCCGAGTTCTTGTCATGGATATGCATCAAGAAGCCTGTTTTGCAGCAGTCGTGTTGCATTAGAGGTGCACATACAATTTTCAAAAATAATGAGTTTGAAACCAGAAAAAGATCAGGTCGTGCCCAAAGGTTCATCCGTGCAGTTGAATTGAATTGATGCCCCCAGGACCAGAATGTGCACTTCCACCCCATGGTCTTGAGCTTCCCAATTCGCCAATGAACTTACGGCCCCCTTGAGCTGTGGAGTGTGGGAGGAAATCCACACAGACACCAAGAGGATGTAGAAACTTCTTGCAGTCAGTGCTCACTTGATCCATGACTCGTGCTGGAGAGGTGGGACAACTGTCCTGCCTTCATCTTGTGTCGGCTAATTTTTGTCTGATGGTGGATGGACGTCTGACATGATATTCCCTTGGCCTTGAGGGAAAGAAGAGTAGAAATTGCCAGGGCTCTGACAGAAATATTTAAAACCTGTTTATCCACGGGTGAGGTGCCAGAGGAATGGATGTAATCTAATGTTCCTTTGTTTAAAAACGGCTTCAAAAGCCAACCAGGTGAGCCTGACAGTGATAGGTTAATTATTGGAGGGTAATCAGAGAGTACCTCGAAAAGAATCTGTTCAAACAGCTGGCCTTTATCAACCAAAGCATAGAATACAGCAGTCGGGCAGTGAGGTTGAGACTAAACAAGGTATTGGTGAGGCCCTATTGAGAGTACTGTGTGCAGTTCTAGTCACCAAATGAGAGGAAAGCTATTGTTAGAAAAAGAAGTACTGTAATGGAAGATTATAACCTATTTTAGTTAACCTGTTTTTTTCTTAATTTCCAGCTCTTGGTTCTGCAGAGCTGAGAACCTTTTTTTAAAAACTTGCAGCTTTGGGTTCTGCAAGGCTGAGAACCTAATTGTTTTTAGACTCAGCAGACATAAGCAAAATTCCACCGAGGGGCCAGAGATGCTGTTATCTGAAGAAAGGACATCTGTGTACCGAGAACATTTAATCTTCCTGTTTGTTTTGGTCACAGACTGTCAGAGCTTAGCCTTGATGTAGAATAAACCATTGTATTAAAAATGATAAGCTGAAAATTATGTTATTCGTTAATTATCCTAGCATGCTAGCTTGCTTGCTTAACTTTCATGCTGTGCTGGGAATAGGTGCTTGGGTAAGCAGTTTTTGGGTAGTAAAAGGCAAGGTCCTGCTGCTGAAGGGAGAGACTCTCCGAGAGGTGGCAGCATCTCTCAGCAAGAAGAAGAACTTCTGGAGTCCAGCCAACATCCCAGTCAGGGGAGGTGGAGAAGTTACAGTGGAGAAGTGTGCAGTCGTTGCCTCGCTTCGGCAGTTGGGACCAGTCCAAGCGTTGATAAATATAGTTGGGAAGGGCTTGCATATTGTAGTGTGAAATCAGCTTTTGAACTTGTAATAAACATTTGTATAATCTGAACTGCTCTCGGTGTGTGTGTCTATATTCTTTCGGTAGTTCAAACACTGTGACCAATCTAAAATGAACAAAGTGAGAGGTACAAGTTTACCCAAGACAAGTACCTTCACAGAAATTGCTCGAGACAAAAATTGAGAACAAAGAACATTTATTATACAACAATGCAAAGTTGGGTGCTTCCCCTTACCCTGGGAATACACACATACACAGGGGCTCACCCAACTTTTATAGAGTTGATTTCAGTATAGGAATACCCTCCCCCTTACATTCTTCTGCCTCCTGGATGAGTTTGGCATTAGGCAATCCTGTCTGCCTACCTGCTGATTCTGTGAACTTGGAGGACCTGTGGATGTCCCATCATGTCATTATCCTCATTGTCCTTATTCACAAACTTGTCTTTGTTCTAATTTACACCTTCCTAACTCTCAGGGCTACAACCTCTTCATATGTAGAACTTGCTAATACTGTGTAGGGCGAGAAGACCCTTATCTTACTCAGACTAACTCTACTTCCTACATTCTAATATCCATTTCTTAACCTGTTCATACTGGCTTTATTCATTTACCCATATTACTTTCCTCATCTTCATATTTTTATATCAGTTTTATTCATCTCTCACAATCCTCACTTTTCTTTTAGATCAGTGATACTGATCTCTCACAATGATCAGTGTTACTGATCTCTTACACGATCACCAAAGTAGAGAGGGTGCAGAGAAGATTTACATCAATGTTACCTGGATATCAGCAATTTGATTACAAAGAAAGATTGAGCCAATGAAGTCTTTATTCTTTGGATTGTAGATGGTTGAGAGCGGATTTGATAGAGTCTTTAAAATTACTAGAAGGATAGATTGAGTTGATGTGGATAAGCTTTTTCCATTGCGAGTAGCAGAGATTGAAACAGGTCTTGAGTTAAGAGGCAAAAGTTTGGAAGTAACATGAGGGGGAACTTCTTTACTCAGAGTGGTGGCTGAGTGGAGTGAGCTTCCAGGAGAAATAGTGGTGGCAGGGTCCAAATTGGAGGGGAGGGGAATGCAGAGAGGTGGTACGAGAGGAGAGTATTTAGTTTAGTGCACACAAGAAGGGCCAAATGACCTGTTTCTGTGCTGTAATTGTTATAGGGGTAAAATGTGTGGCAGTAACTTGGAAGTCCGATGCGTATTTGAGAATGGGTCGATGGCCACACTGAAATAGGCCGTTGTATCCCACTTGAAATAATTACATTGAATTCACGGAACAACTTTGAATTTCTCTTTTGAAGATTTGGGATGTGTATTTACCAATTGTAGGAATTAAGTTGTAATCACCCAACACGAACTTTCTGACTCCTAAAACCAAGAAAAGCAAGATTTTATTTGAGAGTTTTGCTCAATTTTTATAAATACTATCTAGCTGTTTCCTCTCTTTATTGTTTTCTATTGGGCAGCTGTGGGAGGGGTTACTTTTTAAATCACTATGCATTAATTTTATCTTATTTTCAAAGAAGAAATTTAAGTTTTTTAATGCATATGTTAAATTAAATGTAAAAATGTTACAAATAAGATAAATGAAGAATTGTTTCAGGAACTGGCGATTTTCCACGAGTGCCATTAACCCCAGGCAGCAGGAATGTGTGAACGAAACACAAAACTGGCCAGAAGAACTGAGGAAACACAGCTAAAAGTGTCCAAAAAGGTGCTGATGCCACCTTGATTTTAATGCAGGTGACACCGAGGAATGCGTTGGGGCAGAGATGGTCCATGGACAGCCAATACGGACGCCTTGGGGAACAAAGCCCGCACCACCAGTCGGGATGGATAATGATGGGGAATGAATAAACAAATAGTTGAGACACCGAGAGAGAGAGAGAGAGTCACAGACAGACCCGATTGGTTCTTGAGGTGCATGTGACCCTGGTTAATGATATTCCCCACCTGATTGGTTCAGGGGTTGCATGTGACGCTGGGTAATGACATTCCCCACCTGATTGGTTTGTGGGTTGCACGTGACGCTGGTTAATGATGTGCCCTGCCCGATTGGTTCATACGTTGCCTGGGACGCTGGTTAATGATATACCCCACCCGATTGGTTTATCCGTTGCCTGGGACGCTAGTTAATGATATTCCCCATCTGATTGGTTCAGGGGATGCATGTGACGCTGGTTAATGATATACCCGACCTGTTTGCTTCATGCTTTGCTTGTGATGGTGGTTAATAATATGCTCCACCCAATTGGTTCATGCGTTACATGTGACGCTGTTTCACCGCCCGATTGGTTCAAACGTTGCCGAGGATGCTTTTTATTGATATTCCCCACCCTATTGGTTCGTAGGTTGCACGTGACGCTGGTTAATGATATTCCCCATCCGATTGGTTCATGCGTTGCCTGGGACGCTGGTTAATGCTATTCCCCACCTGATTGGTTCAGGGGTTGCATGTGACGCAGGTTAATGATATGCCCCACCCGACTGGTTCATGCGTTACCTGGGACGCTGGTTAATGATGTGACCCAACACTTGGGCACTGAGGCTTAGGGTTTCCACCCATTTGTTTCCAAACGTCTGTTTCTACGCCTCTTGATTCAATCTTCTGTTTCCTCCCTTTGTTTCCACGCCTCTTTTTACATCCCTCTGTTTGAATCCATCTATTTGCATCTTGGTTTCAACATCTCTGTTTCCACCCTTCTTTTTCCACACCTCTCACTCCATGCAGTGTCTCCTCCTCTTGCTTTTGACCCCTCTGTTCTGAGCCCTCTCATCTGTCTCTGCCCCTCCAATTCTGCTCCACTGAATGAAGCGCTCAAGTGCGCAGTGAGTTCACTCTGACACCAGGGGGAGATATTGCGCCTAATGTGGGCTTTTGCAGTTTGCCCATCGTGACACTGGAGGGCGGTGTGGTCCCAATTTCTCTCAACTCCATCTCCACCTGCACTCACTGATTCACCAAAATTAAGTCAATCATTTTTAGGTGTTTTTGAATCTTAAATATTTGTAAAACACTCTTTATTCCATTGTTTAATTTTAGAAGTGTTTTGGGTCATTAAGAAGTTTGGTGGTGTATGTTTTGAAGCATGTGAGGAAACCAGAGGAAACCCACAGACACAAGGAGAAAGTACCTTACGGACAGCGCCAGATTTGAAACCCGGTCACTGAGGCTGTGACAGTGTTGCTTGGAGTCTGAGGACATGGTTGTGGTACTGACTGGGTGTTTTCCATCAGTATTTACTAAAAAGGACATGGTGGATATTTGGGCATGTTCATGGGTCCAGGTGTTTTGAGAGGAATTCTTGGGATTTTTGGAGGAGTCTGAGCCCTTCATCAGGAGTGCAGGATAACAGGCAAACACTTGAATAAAAAGATAGGGGAGAGGAAGAGACAAAAAGGTAACAGTTAAGGGGTAACAGGTGGACACAGGTGGGAGGGTAGAAGAGAAAAATGGGGGGAAAAAGGACAGGGAAGCATAGCTCTGATAGAATGAAGGCAAAGGGACATGAGAGGAAAGGAGACAGGTGGGGAAATAGAGACCAGAGGAGTGGTCTTACCAGAAATTTGGAGGTCGATATTGATGCTATTTGATTAGAGACTTCCAAGATGGAATTTGTGTTAGGCCTTGGTTTGGCAATGCGTGAGGCCTTGGACAACCATGTTGAGTGGGAATGGGATGTGGAATTAAAATGGTCTGCCCCTGGGAGATCCTTCTGTTGGAGCCATCAGAGTGAAGGTGACCAATGAAATGATTTTTCCAGTTTGTGTCCAATCTACCCAGCATAGAGGAGGCCACGTCAGGATCAACAGATCCAGTGGAGGACCCTACGGATTCATCAGTGAAGTTTTGCTTCACAGTCAGGTTCCAAGGGAACAGTTGATGGGAAGGAATGAGCGAATCACTGATGGAGCAATCACAACAGAAAGGAAGGAGGTGTCTGATGGCAGGAGTGGTGGAAAATTTATGGTGTGGGAGGCAATGACCAGGAGAATTCTGTCCTTGTTATATTGAGGGGGGTGGGGGAGGAGGGGCAGGGTTGGGAATAGAGATGTGGGCAAGGGCATTAGGCCAGATATCCTGGACCAGATGGGCCATACAAGCACATATGTGAGCTGAATTCATCACCTCACAAAGATATGTCACTTGCTTAACTAGCCGACTGCCCAGCAGCATCCCATTCCAGGAGCTGCTCAAGATGTTACTATTCTATGATGTTGTCTTGACCACAATGAAGAAGGTCGAATCCGCCCCTTGTTTCAATGTCTAGCAACATGCAGCTGTGATACCTCACACCTGAAGGATCAGCCAATTAACTGTTGGCCAGATTCCAGCTCAGGCCTGGCTGCTGTCTCCATCACCATCGCCAATAGTGAGAGACCATCAGTTCAGGGGCTGTTAATCAGGTGACAGAAATTCATGGATTTAAAGCAGATGAGTTTCTCTCCCCGCCCCACTCTCCTCTCTTTCCCCTTCCCCCGCTCCCCACTGCCCCCGCTCCCCACTGCCCCCGCTCCCCACTGCCCCCGCTCCCCACTGCCCCCGCTCCCCACTGCCCCCGCTCCCCACTGCCCCCGCTCCCCACTGCCCCCGCTCCCCACTGCCCCCGCTCCCCACTGCCCCCGCTCCCCACTGCCCCCGCTCCCCACTGCCCCCGCTCCCCCACTCCCCCGCGCTCCCCCCTCCCCTCCTCCTCGCTCCCTCCTCCCCGCTCCCTCCTCCCCCGCTCCCTCCTCCCCGCTCCCTCCTCCCCGCTCCCCCCTTCCCCTCCCCTTCCCCTCCCCTTCCCCTCTTCTCCTCCCCTTCCCCTCTTCTCCTCCCCTTCCCCTCTTCTACTCACCCCCTTCCCCTCTTCTCCTCACCCCTTTCCCCTCTTCACTCTTCCCCCCCACTCTTCCCCCCCCCTGTAACCTGTGGTTTTCAGCCTGAGATGTTGCTGCCATCAGAGGAAGGTAGGAAGTTTGGTTTTACTGTGGCTGCTTTTTCTGGGGTTGTTCTCTGAGTTGTTGGGGTGAAAGGAATTTGGTGTTCGTGGAAGCCACTGTTTGTGGGTAGTTTGCAATCTGGTGTTTTCCATGTGGCTCAGAACGATGGAGTCAGAGAAATGTGTTGGTTTCGTGTGTGTGGTTTACGGTGCATGCAACTTTAGCTCTTGTCTTGGGATGATGGTTTTGGGATGTTTGTACCTGATTGTGTCTGAGGTTTGCCTTTGAAGTGTCGGCTGCTGATGGATGTAGGTGGGCAAGAGCTGGGTTTGGGGACTGCGAGGGAAATGGGGTATTCTCTTTTGCTCTTGAATGCAAGAAGCACTTCATTTAACTTTCTGCTAATGTAACCCTATCTGCCTTATGCATGAATGAGTGGTTTGTGTAATATTGCACTTTATTACAGGACAATCAATTGAATTTTGATCTTGGCATGTTTAGCAGAATGAAGGTGAATGGGGGTATTTGTGTGGTTCTGTTCTGAATGTTTAAAGTTCCTGTCTCTGGATGTACAGTTCAGGGGTGAAATATCCTGATGTCAGTTCTTCTGTTTTCACACGTAGTAACTCAACCAATTTCTGTAGCGACGCAAATGCTGGGGAGGCTCAGCAGGTCAAGCAGTGAACTTTATATAGTACAGATACTTGCCCTGATAAAGGGCTCAAGCCTGAAACGCTGTTGTGTGTTTATCTGAATACTGTCTGGAGCAAACAAACCAGGGTCTCCAATCAGAATTGGGTGGGGAGTTTTGTGCATTACAGTCGTAGCGATGCAACATTTAAAATCTTTAGGTTCATCTGTGTCTTAAATCTTTAAAGTTATACCTGCACCCCCAATTAACCTCCAGTCTCCAGAGAACAGTCCAGCACAGAAGCAGGTCCTTCGGCCCTTCGAATCTGTGCTGAACTATTATTTGGCCCATTCCCACTGACCTGCAACCAGTCCATAGCCCACCATACCCTTCCCATCCACATACCCATCCAAATTCTTCAATATTAAGATTGACACCTCATTCACCATCACCCAGCAGCTCATTCCACATTCCCTTTACTCTCTGAACAAATTTCTTCCAATTTTCCCTCTAAACTTTTCCCATTTCACTCTTATTCCAAATCCGCTGGTTTGTCTCTGAGTGGATAACGCTGACCTACATTTACTGTCTATCCACCTCATAATTTTAAATACCTCTGTCAAATCTCAGTCATTCTTCTACCCTCCAGGGAATAAAGTCCTAACCTGTTAAACCTTTCCTTGGAACTGATTTCCTGAAGTCAGAGCAACATCCTAGTGAATTTTCTCTTTCAATCTTATTGATATCTTCCCTGTCGTTAGGTGATCACAACTGCACACAAGACTCCAATTTTGGCCTCACCAATTTCTTGTGAGGCTTCACCGTAAACTCCACACTTTGAAACTCAGTACTTTGGCAAATGAAGGCCAATATGACAAAAACTCTCTTTACAACTCTATCCACCTGTGACAGCACTTTCATGGAATGACACCTGTTTCCCAGTTCCCTCTGTTCTACCGCACTCCTCAGTGCCCAACCGTTCACCGTCTTTTCATGGTTTGTCCTTCAAAATGCAACACCTCACAGTTGTTCATGTTAAATTCCATCTGCTGTTTATTCCAGCTGGTCCAGATCCATCTGCAAGCTTTGAAAACCTTCCTTGCTGTCCACAACGCTTCTGATCTGAGTATTGTCTGCAAACTTGCTGATCCAATCACCACATTGTTGTCCAGATTGTGCATCTATATGACAAGCTACGCTGGTCCCAGCACCGATCCCTGCAGTACAGATCCCTGCAGCACACCACTAGTTACAGGCTTCCCCCTTCCCACCCCCCTCCAAAAACAGTAAATATTGAACATATAAAATACAATAAAACAATATCTTTTACAAAAGGAATACGAACAAAAAAGACGTATCATCTACTTATTCACATTAAATCTGATCGTGTTTATCTTCTTATCATTTTAGGTGGTGGTGGTCCAAGGCCTGCTCTTTCTGTTATGTTCCATATATGGTTCCCAGGTTTTTTCAAACATTGTAACTTTGTCTTTTAAATTGTATGTGATTTTTTTTTCCCAATGGGATATACTTACACTTGGTTATATATTCCATTAATGTTTGTAGTCATATCGTCCAAAGTGGCCATCTTATATCTTTATTTTCACTCTTTCCCGCCTCTTCACCACCTCCATCCCTTTTTTCCATTACTGTCTTTTAAGCTTTCCTTTTTAAATTCAGTATATGACAACGCACTTAAGACATGAAATACCCCAACAATCCCCACAAGCAATAACCCTTTAACCCCAAATGAACCTCCCCTCCTTGGATTGCCCCTTGTCCCTTGACAGGAACAACTCCCCTTTCCATTCAGTTTGCTCACAAGGGTTTTCAACTTACTCGCAAGCATCAACCGATTTCACAGTGACCATTATTCTTCCCCCCCCAACCCCCCAGAGAACACTATTTTCCTATACATATAACAAAGCTCTCTCTCTCTCTCTCTCTTTTTTTCCCTTCTTCTCCTTCTCTCAGCCATCTTTAAATCTTTATGGATACATTATCTTTACTTTATATTTTTGTATATTTTCTTGCCAGACTTCTTTCTTGTCACTCTTCTCCTGTCCTGCAAATGTTCAGCAAATTCTTGGGCTTTCTTTGGGTCCAAGAACATTCTATTCTGTTCCCCTGAAATAAATAGTTTGAGTACTGCTGGATGTCTTAATATCAAGTTATAACCTTTCTTCCATAAGATTGTTTTCGCCGTGTTGAATTCCTTCCTCTTCTTTAAAAGTTCAAAGCTTATGACCGGGAAAAAAAATTTTTGTCCCTTGTATTCCAACGGCTTATTGTGTTCTCTTGCCTGCTCCAGTATGTTATCTCGTCTATCTTAGAAATGTTACCAATATGGATCTCGGTTTTAGATGTGGTGGCGGTTCCAGTACTAGCGTTCCATGTGCCCTTTCGATTTCTATTTCTTCATGTGAATCTGTCATTCCCAGCATCTTTGGGATCCATCCTTTTATAAATTCCTTCATACCTGACCCTTCTTTGCCTTCTTTCAGGCCCACAATTTTTATGTTGTTCATGTTGTTTCGCCTACTGTTTCCAATACGTCAATTTTTTGCGTCTCTCAGCTGGCCTCTCCTCAGCTGAGTCCCCCTCCCACTGGCATTCACCTTTTCTTCGACTTGCGCATTGCGCATGTGCAACTCTTCGCGCAGGTGCAGTTGAACACCTCTTCTTGGCTCTGAGAGCCATTTTTGAAGTCCACCGGTTGGGAGGACACCACTCCTCTGGGAACACCAGAGATCGGCTGCTCTTCTCCACGGTGGCTCTCTGCTCCAATGTGCAGATAAGGCCTTCTTCTTTCTTCTCCAGTGATTTTCCTTCTTTCCTTTTCTCTTTTATTATTACGATTTCTCTTTTGGGTGTGTGAGGGATACTGGAATGTTAGGAGTCCAGAGATACTGGAAGCAAGTGCCAATTAAGAATAAAGTATTATGGGTTAACTTAAGGTGAAGGGATACTGGAATGTGAGGAGTCAAGCAAGTGCTCATTAGAGATGAAGTATTATGGGTTAAATCAGGCTGGAATGAGAGGAAGGGTTGTAAAAGTGTAATAAACTAAGGATGTTCAAAACAGGATAACAAGTTGATTGCTTTAGCAAGTCTTAGGGATTGATTAATGAGTGAAGCCATACTTCTCTGGCTAACAAGTTTGCAAGAAGACACATAAACTGATAAGAAGTTAGAATCCACGTGGGCAGAATTACCTAATGCTAAACCAATCCAGGAGGCAGAAGAATGTTGGGGGGAAGGTATCTCTGTACTGAAATGAAATGTATAAAAGTTGGGTCAGCCCCAGGATCTGTGTGTATTCCCAGGGTAAGGGGAAGCACCCAACTTTGCATTGTTGTATAATAAATGTTCTTTGTTCTCAGTTTTTGTCTCGAACAATTTCTGTGAAGGTACTTCTGTTTCTCACAGGTGCCATCTTCTGTCTCTTCTCTGAAACTTTCTCTTTCTCTTCCTGTATTTTATGTTTATTGAGCTCTGTTTTTTCAAACTTTTTTTTCTTTTCCCTGGAGAGGGCTGGTTCCACTAGACCAGCCACAACTCCATCACGTGACTCCCTCTCCTCACCCTCGTACTTGAGAATGGTGTGAACTCTACCCTAGAAACAACCACAGCAAAGAGACCATTCAGCCCTTCTCATCCCTGGTGAAATATCATTCTGCCAGTCTCATCGACCTGCACCCAGTCCCTAACCCTCCTGACTTCCCACATCCATGGATCTCTGCAATTGATTCTTAAAACGTAAGAGTTTGAATGTTAAATGGCAGACCATTGAGGAGTGTCGTCGAACAAAGGGATGGAGGAACTGTGGTACAAAACTGCCCGAAAGTGGAGTCCCATGTAGAGATAGGGGGTGAAGAAAGCTTCTGGTATTTTGGCTTTCAGAAATGAGAGGATTGAGTGCAGGAGGTGGGAGGCCACGAGCAAGTTGGACAAGGCCTGGGTGAGGCCAACTTGGGAACGTTGTGTGCCGTTTGGGTGGCCGGAGGAGAGGAAGGATAGGAATGAGACAGCGCGTCGAGGAGAGGGACAAGAAGGGGTTGGCTTTCGGGGTTTGAGTTCCAGGGGAAGGTTGGACGGGCTGGGACTTTATTCCCTGGAGCGTAGAAGATTGAGGAAGATTTGAAAATTGTGAGGGGGGACGGATCGTGTCCATGGGGACAGGCTGTTTCCAAGGAGAGTGGGAGAGATTCAAAGAGGAGGACATGGATTGAGATTGAAGGGGGATTTTCTTCCCTCAGAGGGGGGTGGGAGCGTGGAATGAGCTTTGGGCCAAGGTGGTGGAGGTGGGATGGACTGGACTCTTGGGGGGGAATGTGGGGCAGGTCCTGGTGTGGAAATGTGCAGCCTGAAGGGGAGATGGACTGGAGGCCCGAGGCAGATCTCGGACCCTTCCCCAGTGGGACTGGGCTGGCGAAGAGATCCCGTGGAGGGGTGGCTTAAGCTCTCGCGAGAGCGACCGCTGGGGGCCGCCATGTTGTTGATCTTTCCCGCCTTCGGAGCAGTTGGTCGCGAGCGGGAGAGGTTCGTGTCGGTGCTTCACGGGCGGGAATCGGGGCATTTTGGGAGCGAGACCAGGGAGGAGGGAGTTTCCACGGGTCGCCCTTTGGGTCTGGGGCGGCCGGAGCTCGGAGGGGAACGGGCGGGGAGATGGTTGTGAGGTGGGGCCGGGGAACCGTGAGGGAGTTTGTGTCGGGGTGACATTAGGGTTTCTGGTAGTCGGGGCCCGCGAGGCTGAGGGGGGGGCGGGGGCCCGCGAGACTGAGGGGGGTCGGGGCCCGCGAGACTGAGGGGGGTCGGGGCCCGCGAGACTGAGGGGGGTCGGGGCCCGCGAGGCTGAGGGGGGTCGGGGCCCGCGAGGCTGAGGGGGGTCGGGGCCCGCGAGGCTGAGGGGGGACGGGGCCCGCGAGACTGAGGGGGGGTCGGGGCCCGCGAGACTGAGGGGGGTCGGGGCCCGCGAGACTGAGGGGGGACGGGGCCCGCGAGCCTGAGGGGGGGGGTCGGGGCCCGCGAGGCTGAGGGGGGTCGGGGGCCGCGAGGCTGAGGGGGGTCGGGGGCCGCGAGACTGAGGCGGGTCGGGGCCCGCGAGACTGAGGGGGGTCGGAGGCCGCGAGACTGAGGGGGGACGGGGCCCGCGAGCCTGAGGGGGGGGCGGGGCCCGCGAGGCTGAGGGGGGACGGGGCCCGCGAGACTGAGGGGGGGACGGGGCCCGCGAGACTGAGGGGGGACGGGGCCCGCGAGACTGAGGGGGGGTCGGGGCCCGCGAGGCTGAGGGGGGTCGGGGGCCGCGAGACTGAGGCGGGTCGGGGGCCGCGAGACTGAGGGGGGGTCGGGGCCCGCGAGGCTGAGGGGGGGGGTCGGGGCCCGCGAGGCTGAGGGGGGGGGTCGGGGCCCGCGAGGCTGAGGGGGGGGGGTCGGGGCCCGCGAGGCTGAGGGGGGGGGTCGGGGCCCGCGAGGCTGAGGGGGGGGGTCGGGGCCCGCGAGGCTGAGGGGGGGTCGGGGCCCGCGAGGCGGAGGGGGGTTCGGGGCCCGCGAGGCTGAGGGGGGGGTCGGGGCCCGAGAGGCGGAGGGGGGGTCGGGGCCCGCGAGGCTGAGGGGGGGGGTCGGGGCCCGCGAGGCTGAGGGGGGGGGTCGGGGCCCGCGAGGCTGAGGGGGGGGGTCGGGGCCCGCGAGGCTGAGGGGGGGGGTCGGGGCCCGCGAGGCTGAGGGGGGGGGTCGGGGCTCGCGAGGCTGAGGGGGGGTCGGGGCCCGCGAGGCTGAGGGGGGGGGTCGGGGCCCGCGAGGCTGAGGGGGGGGTCGGGGCTCGCGAGGCTGAGGGGGGGTCGGGGCCCGCGAGGCTGAGGGGGGGGTCGGGGCCCGCGAGGCTGAGGGGGGGTCGGGGCCCGCGAGGCTGAGGGGGGGTCGGGGCCCGCGAGGCTGAGGGGGGGTCGGGGCCCGCGAGGCTGAGGGGGGGTCGGGGCCCGCGAGGCTGAGGGGGGGTCGGGGCCCGCGAGGCGGAGGTGGGGGTCGGGGCCCGCGAGGCGGAGGGGGGGGTCGGGGCCCGCGAGGCGGAGGGGGGGGGGTCGGGGCCCGCGAGGCGGAGGGGGGGGTCGGGGCCCGCGAGGCGGAGGGGGGGGTCGGGGCCCGCGAGGCGGAGGGGGGGGTCGGGGCCCGCGAGGCGGAGGGGGGGGTCGGGGCCCGCGAGGCGGAGGGGGGGGGTCGGGGCCCGCGAGGCGGAGGGGGGGGTCGGGGCCCGCGAGGCGGAGGGGGGGGTCGGGGCCCGCGAGGCGGAGGGGGGGGTCGGGGCCCGCGAGGCGGAGGGGGGGGGTCGGGGCCCGCGAGGCGGAGGGGGGGGGGTCGGGGCCCGCGAGGCGGAGGGGGGGGGTCGGGGCCCGCGAGGCGGAGGGGGGGGGTCGGGGCCCGCGAGGCGGAGGGGGGGGTCGGGGCCCGCGAGGCGGAGGGGGGGGGTCGGGGCCCGCGAGGCTGAGGGGGGGTCGGGGACCCGCGAGGATGAGAGGGGTGTGGGAACCCAGAAGGGTGAGGGGGACCTGAGAGCCTGAGGCAGACCCGGGAAGCTCAGGGGGTTGAGGACTCAGAACGGTGAGGGGGTCGGGGAACCTTGGATGGGAATGAGCGGGAAGTTTGTGATGGATGTGAGGGGGCTGGGGATGGGGACCTGCATGTGGAATGGGTGGTGGGGCCAATAATAGAAAGGTTCCACTTTTCCACAGGACTCTCTGTTCCTCAAGTAGATGCGGCAGTGATGTTCCCCCCACCCCATCGAGCGCCAGGATTCCAGGCGTGGGGGTCGATGAGGGATCAGGGATGCTATGAGGGCGGTCGACAGTCTGACCCGTTTGGCGACCCCTGACCTCAACCATCATGTTACTAAAAGGAATGGATGAAGGTCTGGCAGAGGATGAGGTTTGTCTTCATTTTGGTGAGGCATTTGATAGGCTCCACAGACTTAGTCATAAGGCTTGGGATCTATGGATGTGTGGATTCAGAAATGGCTTAACTGCAGAAAGCATTTGGATATGGGCATGGATGGGAGGGGTATGAAGGGATATGAAATGGGTGCTTGTCAGTGGGATGAGAAAATCAGTTCACCACAGACTGGAAGGTTTCTGTGCTGGAATGAGACGTCATTAACAATGACACCGACAGCCCAATCCTCTTTCTGCCAGTTCCGCTGCAGACATTAGAAGACGGTCCTGTTTAAAATAATCCGAATAACCCTGGGCGCGGACCCACCGAAGCCACAGTTTAGTTCCTGCACCTCAGATGGTGAAATCTACAGATTTTTCTTTAAAATATTGTTTACATTGTAAAACAATTTGAAAAGTGCATTAACTTTAGTGAATACCCACACTCCTGTTCGGCTCCGAATCATGGGTCCTCTACCGGCATCACCTACGGCTCCTAGAACGCTTCCACCAGCGTTGTCTCCGCTCCATCCTCAACATCCATTGGAGCGCTTTCATCCCTAACGTCAAAGTACTCGAGATGGCAGAGGTCGACAGCATCGAGTCCACGCTGCTGAAGATCCAGCTGCGCTGGATGGGTCACGTCTCCAGAATGGAGGACCATCGCCTTCCCAAGATCGTGTTATATGGCGAACTCTCCACTGGCCACCGTGACAGAGGTGCACCAAAGAAAAGTTACAAGGACTGCCTAAAGAAATCTCTTGGTGCCTGCCACATTGACCACCGCCAGTGGGCTGATAACGCCTCAAACCGTGCATCTTGGCGCCTCACAGTTTGGCGTGCAGCAACCTCCTTTGAAGAAGACCGCAGAGCCCACCTCACTGACAAAAGGCAAAGGAGGAAAAACCCAACACCCAACCCCAACCAACCAATTTTCCCCTGCAACCGCTGCAACCGTGTCTGCCTGTCCCGCATCGGACTTGTCAGCCACAAACGAGCCTGCAGCTGACGTGGACTTTTTACCCCCTCCATAAATCTTCGTCCGCGAAGCCAAGCCAAAGAAGAATGTTCAATTCAAAAGGAAAAAATAATGAAAAAATCTTAATTCAAAGCCCGAGCGCTAAGCAAGGTTCAAAAAAAAACACACAGGAATAAAGTGCCAACATCCTGCAGATGGATTTATCAGTGGCTAAGGACCAGATTTATTCTCGTCTCTCGCCGTGCACACACGAAGATGAGAGCAGTGTTTGAGATGCTCCAGGCTCCGTGTTACAACGTATACCCAGCCAGAAAGAATTCCGATCCATATCCCCACGTTTTTATTCCTGGGGCTGACGGCAGGGTTCAGCCTGAAATAGCAGAGGATGAGAATCCAGGCAAAAGGACAGAAGCCCAGACCAAAGCAAAAATTGCAGCAGAAGGATTTAGTTCCACCGGTAGCGAGAGAGGGAGAGTGGAAGGACACTTTCAGAATGCCCATAGGATTTAACCTGTTTAAAAGCAGGTGGCACAAATCTGTGCAGAGGGGCACAATTTAAAGGCGATTGCAGATGTTTGATTGGGAAGCTGCAGGAATTCAGCCCATCAGAATGAAGTAAATGCAATATCCATAGAGAGAAACCTTGGGCTTTTCTCTGGAGTGATGCAGGAAGCTCATGGACTGAATGGATTTGTGGCAGAGCTTGGTGGAGGAGCAGGCAGTGCTGAGGAAACAGAAGGCTGCTGAAGGACTTGTAAAAAGAGAACGTGCAGAAGGCTGCGGGTGCCTGGAGCACATGGCCGGGGAGGATTGTGGAGTCTGGAATAATAGGGACATTTAACATTTAGACAGGCACATCGATGCAACAAAAATAGTGGGTTATGGATTTGAGGGGTGAAAGGTTCAGTTTGTAGTAGGTTTGAGCAGGTGTCTTGTGACAGCAATACACCTGAGCAAAAAGCTCTACAAAAGTATGGACATCGCCCAGGACATCTCAGGTAAAAAGCCTCCACCATTGAGAACATTTGCTGGGAATGATGCTGTCAGAGAGCATCAGGAATCAAGGATCCACGTCACCCGCTCTGTTCTCACTGCTCCCATCAGGAAAGAGGTATAGCCAGGTTCAGGAATAGCCCTTCATCACGAGACTCAACACACATTCAGGGACTTTTCCTTTTGCACTTTGAATTTTTTCTCTCTCAATTCCAGTTTGTTTTCATATCCAAATTTTCAGAGATTACAAGTAGATGAGCCCAGTTGGGGAAACTTGGTTTTGGTCTATGTAATGGTTACTTTTATCCCCTTTTATTGTTCATTTATATTAGTGTCTGGGCCACTATGTGGTCCAGATACAGCTGACAGACCTTTACCAAAGGGTCACGTTTATGTGATTTTTTTTTTTCCGTAGGTAACAGCAGTTCATTTCCACAGCCCAGCGGACATCCAATTGATCGTGATACATATTTTCGCGAAGGCCAGTGCTATTTTTATAAATGAGATTAGATATTTGGTCAAGTTGTCGCTTGTTTCCATGAAGATATTGCTCCAGGTCTCACGCGGAGGCCACTCCTGTGATCGTGGTTAATTTTTCTGCGCTTTCTTGCCAAAATGGCCTCACTTTCACTCACGACCACGTAGAAAAGTTTAATGAAGCTCATCATCCCATTGGCCTTCATAACTATCCTATCAACCTGAGCGGCAACCTTGAGGGATATTTGGATTTGAACCCCAAAGTCCCTCTCTTTATCCTCACTCATGTAACCGACTGGTAACCTTGTACCCAGCCTTCTGGTTTGTCCTTCCAAAATGCATCACCTCACACTTACCTGGATTGAAATCCACCTGCAACTTTTCTGCCCAAATCTGCATCCTGTCTGTATCCTCTTGTATCCTTTGACAACCTTACAGACCCAGACTTACTGACCCAACTTCTGCCTCTTCATGCAGGTCATTTATAAAAATCACCAAGAGCAGGGGTCCCAGAACAGATCCTTGTGGCACTCCACTCCTCTCTGCTTTCTTCCAACAAGACAATTTTTTATCCACAGCCAAAGTTACCCTGATCCTTTGCCAAATTACTTTCTGATGAGTCTCGTCAAATTCTTGCTAAAATCCATGTAGACCACATCTCCCACACGACCCTCATTCATTTCCTTTGTTACCCCACTCAAATAAAACTCATTTAGACTCATGAGGCATGACCTTCCCATCACAAAGCCATGCTGACTGTCTTTGAGAAGTCTGTACTTCTGCAAATGCTCATAGATCCTATACTGGTCTATAATTCCCAAGATTCTCCCCATTACCTTTTCTAAACAAGGCGACTGCATTTGATGGTTTGTGCTGGATTTTGGGGGCAGGGGGCTGGGTGTTTGTGGGCAAGGGCTGGGTTTGGGGCTCAGGGAATTCTCTTTTCCTCTTGACTGCAAGGAACACTATGTCTCACTTCCTGCTAATGTGACTCTGTCTGCTTTATGACTGAATGAAGTGAATTTTGTGTAATATTGCACTTTATACCATGACAATCAATTGAATTTTGATCTTGGCATGTTTGGAAGAATGTTCTTAGTGACAGTGACCCAGGTTCAAATCTGTCACCATGTAAGGGGTTTGAGTGTTTTTTTTTTCTCATCCTTGTTGAAGTCGAGTTCCTGTCAAGGTACAAAAAGGTACAGTAACAAACCACAAACTCTAAAACACAGTCTTTATTGAGTCATGCCAGAAGGAATGAGGGGTACCAGTGGTGGGTGAACAGACTCACCTCACTATCGATGTTTGAACGGGAGTTAAAGAACACAGTCACATGGTAGAGCTTTTAAGACATTTTCCTGCCAACAAATTGGATAACATTTCTTGGAAGGTATTAGTACAGCTTCTGCTTTACATTTTGCACATCCTCTTCCTCAAGACAGAGAAAGGATTTGTTGTTGGCAATTTAATCTCATGTGCCCGTTATAATTAAGAACATCCTTCTGGTCTACAAAATTTCAACAGAAATCTGGAAGGGTTGCTCACAGTACACATTGGTAATCATTCTCTGCCTGTCTGATTTCTGGTTTCCAATTTACACATGTAAATGTCTAGTTTCATAGTAATTTTTAATTGTTGAAGTTGACAATGGTGGCTAACAGTTCAAAGCAGAAACTGCCATTCTGGGTCTGAGTGGTGCTGAAGGCTTCTTGCAGCCTTTGGATCAGGCCTGATGAGCCTCCTTCAGGTGGCCAGAATACTCCCGATGTAAAGTCACATATTCTACCCGAATGCGGCTGTATGGAGGCCATGTGAAAGAGCCTGATGTGGATCGGAGGAGTACTTACCAATCTTCCTTCGGGAGGTATAATCTCCGTGTCTGAGCAATTCCCCCGAGGAACCTGAATGCAGCCGCCTGATGATAATCAGCCAGGGACCCAAATCCCCGCGCCTGACAGCCCCCCTCCTCATGCCCGACAACCCACCCTTCCCGCGTCCGACAGCCCCATTCACCTCACCCGAGAGCCTCCATCACTGCGCACGACACCACCCATCACTGCTGCCTGACAGCCTCCCCTGACCCAACATCCTGTGCCAGCCGCACCTGCCCTGATGTCCTGCGCTGACAGGAACTGGAGTGCGCTCTGAGGCGCCTCTCCTGCAGCTGTCCCTTTCAGGCTGCCATCTGAAAGAACATTCCATAGGGTTGTTTCTGCTTCTGCAGACTGATTCTTTACGTAGAATGCAGCTGAAAGTGGCTCCAGCTGTAGTCAATTCGCACTATTGTTTTAGAGATGAGGCAGGCATTAGGATATGAGACTCAGTCGAGGAGTTGAGAATTGAAATGTCCTTAGTCACTCTATCTCCTAGCTTCCTGGCAAAATCTGTGTGATGGTGTCTTCATCACAATTATCAGAACAAGATCCAGCTAATATTCTGCACCCTTCATGAAATTGGAAAGTGAATGGGGGGAATTTGTGTGGTCAGGGCTTAATATGACACAGAATGATGCAGACACAGGAAATGTGAGCAGGCTCTTACCACTTTAATGAGGAGATATATATACAAGAGGACGTGACTTTAGGGTGAAAGTGGAAAGGTTTAGGGGGAACTTCGAAACTTAATGAGTGGTGGGAGTGTGGAACGAGCTGCCATCTGATGTGGTGGGTGCAGGCTCAGTCTTCAATTTGAAGAATAAATTGGATAGTGACAAGGATGGAGAAGTCTTGAGGGTTATGGAAATGGGTGCAGGTCAGTGGGACGAGTGGAATGATGTCTTCAGCACAGACTTGAAGGGCTGAATGGGGTGTTGTCTGTGTTTTTATGGTTCTAATTAATGCCAAGACATTTTGGGCACTAACTATACATCCACACAGAGGGAACCCAGACTGAATCTTTACATTTAAACATAGAGCAGAGTAATTGGCCAAAGGAGCTCTGACCATATAAATAGTCCCATTAACCACCCACCACCACCCCCATCCCCCCCCCACACACACACACACACACACGTGTACAGAGTTTGAAGGGTGGGGTGAACATACAAGCAGACCCGTGCAGACGGGGCCAGATTTGAACCAGGGTGACTGACGTGGCAGGACCATTGCACCACCTGTGGCATAAATATTCCCAAGTCATCGCCCTAAACCAATGCTCCAAGGCACTGGGAGAGCAAACAGCTTAAAGTATACCCAATTCTGCATAGTTTGAACTGCTGTACAACCATCAGGAACAAAGAAAACCCTAGTTGGTCTTATTGAAATTTTCAGCTATCATAGAGCACAAAAGGCTTTCAAACCCACAGTCAAAGAACAAGTCCCCAAAACAAACAGATCTCTGTCATGAGTCAAGGCTCCTCCGACACTCCCTGAGCTGGAAGCATTGGTTACTGTTTTGACCCCACGAACTAATAAACAACATTGATGTTATTTTGACCACAATGACAAAGGTTGGAGCCAGCCCTTGTTTCAATGTCCAGCACTATTCAGCATTGATACCTCACACCTGAAGGATCAGCCAATTAACTGTTGGCCAGATTCCAGCTCAGGCCTGGCTCCTGTCTCCATCAAGGTGGCCAATAGCGAGAGAGCATCAATTCAGGGGCTGTTAATCAGGTGACAGAAATTCATGGGTTTAAAGCAGGTGATTTTTTTTCTTCCCCTTCCCCCCCCACTCTTCTCTCTTTCCCCTTCCCCTGCTGCCCTCCTCCCCCCCCGTGTTCTCCTCCCACTTTCCCCTCTTCTCCCCTTCTCCTATTCTCCAACCCTCTTCACCCCTCTCTTCTTCCCCTCTTCTCCTCCCCTCCTTCTGATCTTCTCTCTCCCCCCCCCCACCCCCCCCCCCCCCCCCCCCAGTAACCTGTGGCTTTCATCCTGAGATGATGCTGCCATCAGAGGAAGGTAGGAAGCCTGGTTTTACTGTGGCTCCTTTTTCTGGGGTTATTTGAGTTGTTGGGGTGAAAGGAATTTGGTGTTCGTGGAAGCCACCGTATGTGGGTAGTTTGCAATCTGGTGTTTTCCATGTGGCTCAGAACGATGGAGCCAGAGAAATGTGTTGGTTTCGTGTGTGTGGTTTACGGTGCATGCAACTTTAGCTCTTGTCTTGGGATGATGGTTTTGGGATGTTTGTACCTGATTGTGTCTGAGGTTTGCCTTTGAAGTGTCGGCTGCTGATGGACGTAGGTGGGCAAGAGCTGGGTTTGGGGATTGCATGGGAAATGGGGAATTCTCTTGCTCTTGAATGCAAGAAGCACTTCATTTAACTTTCTGCTCATGTAACCCTATCTGCCTTATGCATGAATGAAGTGGTTTGTGTAATATTGCGCTTTATTACAGGACAATCAATTGAATTTTGATCTTGGCATGTTTAGCAGAATGTTCTTAAAATGACAGTGACCCAGGTTCATATCTGTCCCCGTGTAAGGAGTGTTTTTATCTTACCCTTCACAAAATGGGAAGGTGAATGGGGGTATTTGTGTGGTTCTGTTGTGTATGTTTCAAGTTCCTGTCCCTGTGGATGTACATTTTTTTGTGTTCACTCGTAGTAACTCAACCAATTTCTGTAGCGACGCAAATACTGGAGAGACTCAGCAGGTCAAGCAGAGAACTTTATATAGTACAGATACTTGCCTAATAAAGGGCTCAAGCCTGAAATGCTGGTTGTATGTTTATCTGAATACTGTCTGGAGCAAACAAACCAGGGTATCCAATCAGAATTGGGTGGGGAGTTTTGTGCATTAAAGTCCTATCAATGCAACATTTAAAAAATTTTAGGTTCATCTGTGTCTTAAATCTTTAACGTTATACGTGCAGGACAATAACAGGCCCTTCACCCCCAATTAACCTCCAGTCTCCAGAGAACAGTACAGCACAGAAACAGGTCCTTTGATCCTTCGAGTCTGTGCTGAACTATTATTTGGCCCATTCCCACTGACCTGCAACCAGTCCATCGCCCACTATACCCTTCCCATTCACATCCCCATCCAAATTCTTCATAATTAAAATTGACTCCTCATTCACCATCACCCAGCAGCTCATTCCACATTCCCTCTACTCTGAACAAATTCCTCCAATTTCCCCTCTCAACTTTTCCCATTTCACTCTTATCCCAAATCCGCTGGTTTATCTCTGAGTGGATAATGCTGACCTACATTTACTGTCTATCCATCTCATAATTTTAAATACCTCTGAGGGGACGATGGCCCAGAAAGGGGACGAGGGCACAGAAAGGGGACGGGGGCCCAGAAAGGGGACGGGGGCCCAGAAAGGGGACGGGGGCCCAGAAAGGGGACGGGGGCCCAGAAAGGGGACGGGGGCCCAGAAAGGGGACGGGGGCCCAGAAAGGGGACGGGGGCCCAGAAAGGGGACGGGGGCCCAGAAAGGGGACGGGGGCCCAGAAAGGGGACGGGGGCCCAGAAAGGGGACGGGGGCCCAGAAAGGGGACGGGGGCCCAGAAAGGGGACGGGGGCCCAGAAAGGGGACGGGGGCCCAGAAAGGGGACGGGGGCCCAGAAAGGGGACGGGGGCCCAGAAAGGGGACGGGGGCCCAGAAAGGGGACGGGGGCCCAGAAAGGGGACGGGGGCCCAGAAAGGGGACGGGGGCCCAGAAAGGGGACGGGGGCCCAGAAAGGGGACGGGGGCCCAGAAAGGGGACGGGGGCCCAGGAAGGGGACGGGGGCCCAGGAAGGGGACGGGGGCCCAGGAAGGGGACGGGGGCCCAGGAAGGGGACGGGGGCCCAGGAAGGGGACGGGGGCCCAGGAAGGGGACGGGGGCCCAGGAAGGGGACGGGGGCCCAGGAAGGGGACGGGGGCCCAGGAAGGGGACGGGGGCCCAGGAAGGGGACGGGGGCCCAGGAAGGGGACGGGGGCCCAGGAAGGGGACGGGGGCCCAGGAAGGGGACGGGGGCCCAGGAAGGGGACGGGGGCCCAGGAAGGGGACGGGGGCCCAGGAAGGGGACGGGGGCCCAGGAAGGGGACGGGGGCCCAGGAAGGGGACGGGGGCCCAGGAAGGGGACGGGGGCCCAGGAAGGGGACGGGGGCCCAGGAAGGGGACGGGGGCCCAGGAAGGGGACGGGGGCCCAGGAAGGGGACGGGGGCCCAGGAAGGGGACGGGGGCCCAGGAAGGGGACGGGGGCCCAGGAAGGGGACGGGGGCCCAGGAAGGGGACGGGGGCCCAGGAAGGGGACGGGGGCCCAGGAAGGGGACGGGGGCCCAGGAAGGGGACGGGGGCCCAGGAAGGGGACGGGGGCCCAGGAAGGGGACGGGGGCCCAGGAAGGGGACGGGGGCCCAGGAAGGGGACGGGGGCCCAGGAAGGGGACGGGGGCCCAGGAAGGGGACGGGGGCCCAGGAAGGGGACGGGGGCCCAGGAAGGGGACGGGGGCCCAGGAAGGGGACGGGGGCCCAGGAAGGGGACGGGGGCCCAGGAAGGGGACGGGGGCCCAGGAAGGGGACGGGGGCCCAGGAAGGGGACGGGGGCCCAGGAAGGGGACGGGGGCCCAGGAAGGGGACGGGGGCCCAGGAAGGGGACGGGGGCCCAGGAAGGGGACGGGGGCCCAGGAAGGGGACGGGGGCCCAGGAAGGGGACGGGGGCCCAGGAAGGGGACGGGGGCCCAGGAAGGGGACGGGGGCCCAGGAAGGGGACGGGGGCCCAGGAAGGGGACGGGGGCCCAGGAAGGGGACGGGGGCCCAGGAAGGGGACGGGGGCCCAGGAAGGGGACGGGGGCCCAGGAAGGGGACGGGGGCCCAGGAAGGGGACGGGGGCCCAGGAAGGGGACGGGGGCCCAGGAAGGGGACGGGGGCCCAGGAAGGGGACGGGGGCCCAGGAAGGGGACGGGGGCCCAGGAAGGGGACGGGGGCCCAGAAAGGGGACGGGGGCCCAGAAAGGGGACGGGGGCCCAGAAAGGGGACGGGGGCCCAGAAAGGGGACGGGGGCCCAGAAAGGGGACGGGGGCCCAGAAAGGGGACGGGGGCCCAGAAAGGGGACGGGGGCCCAGAAAGGGGACGGGGGCCCAGAAAGGGGACGGGGGCCCAGAAAGGGGACGGGGGCCCAGAAAGGGGACGGGGGCCCAGAAAGGGGACGGGGGCCCAGAAAGGGGACGGGGGCCCAGAAAGGGGACGGGGGCCCAGAAAGGGGACGGGGGCCCAGAAAGGGGACGGGGGCCCAGAAAGGGGACGGGGGCCCAGAAAGGGGACGGGGGCCCAGAAAGGGGACGGGGGCCCAGAAAGGGGACGGGGGCCCAGAAAGGGGACGGGGGCCCAGAAAGGGGACGGGGGCCCAGAAAGGGGACGGGGGCCCAGAAAGGGGACGGGGGCCCAGAAAGGGGACGGGGGCCCAGAAAGGGGACGGGGGCCCAGAAAGGGGACGGGGGCCCAGAAAGGGGACGGGGGCCCAGAAAGGGGACGGGGGCCCAGAAGGGTGAGGGGAGGGGATGAGCCGCCAGAAGGGGGAGCGGACGAGGACCCAGGAGGGGGAGGGGGAACCAGGAGGGGGTGGGGGACCCAGGAGGGGGAGGGGGACCCAGGAGGGGGAGGGGGACCCAGGAGGGGGAGGGGGACCCAAGAGGGGGGAGGGGGACCCAGGAGGGGGTGGGGGACCCAGAAGGGGGAGGGGGACCCAGAAGGGGGAGGGGGACCCAGAAGGGGGAGGGGGACCCAGAAGGGGGAGGGGGACCCAGAAGGGGGAGGGGGACCCAGAAGGGGGAGGGGGACCCAGAAGGGGGGAGGGGGACCCAGAAGGCTGAGGGGGACCCAGAAGGCTGAGGGAAACCCAGAAGCCTGAAGGTGGGGTTGGGAACCCGCGTGGTTGAGGGGATCGGGGAACTGAGAGTGTGAGGGGGACCCGTGAGGGTGAGGGAGTCCCGGACCTATGGATGGGAATGAGCAGGAAGGGGTGCTGGTCAGTGGGACGAGAATATCAGTTCACCACAGACTGAAAGCCTTCAGTTCTGTAATGAGACATCATTAACTATGACACCGACAGCCCAACCCTCTTTCTCCCAGTTTCACTGCAGACATTGGAAGACGGTCCTGTTTAAAATAATCCAAATACCCCTGGGCGCGGACCCGCCGAGCCACAGATTAGTTCCTGCATCTCAGATGGTGAAGTCTTCAGATTTTTCTTTAAAATATTGTTTACTTTGTAAAACAATTTGGAAAGTGCATTAACATATATTATAATGTTCAATTCAAAAGGAAAAACTAATGGAAAAATCTTAATTCAAACACCTAGCACTAAGCAAGGTTCAAAAAAAACACACAGGAATAAAGTGCCAACATCCTGGAGATGGATTTCACAGTGACTCAGGACAAGATTTGTTCTTGTCTCTAGCTGTGCACACACGAGGATGAGAGCAGTGTTTGAGATGCTCTAGCCAGAAAGAATTCCGATCCATATCCCCACGGTTTTATTCCTCGGGCTGAGGGCAAGGTTCAGACTGAAATAGCAGAGGATGAGAATCCAGGCAAAAGGACAGAAGCCCAGACCAAGCAACAATTTGAGCAGAAGGATTTGGTTCCACCGGTAGAGAGAGAGAGAGAGAGAGAGAGAGAGAGAGTAGAAGGACACTGTCAGAATGCCGATAGGATTTAACCTGTTTAAAAGCAGGTGGCACAAATCTGTGCAGAGGGGCACAATTTAAAGGCGATTGCAGATGTTTGATTGAGAAGCTGCAGGAATTCAGCCCATCAGAATGAAGTAAATGCAATATCCAGAGAGAGAATCCTTGGGCTTTTCTCTGGAGTGATGCAGGAAGCTCATAGAGTGAATGGATTTGAGGCAGAGCTTGGTGGAGGAGCAGGCAGTGCTGAGGAAACACAAGGCTGCTGAAGGACTTGTAGAAAGAGAATGTGCAGAAGGCTGCGGGTGCCTGGAGTGCATGGCCGGGCAGGATGGTGGAGTCTGGAATAATAGGGACCTTTAACATTTAGACAGGCACATAGATGCAAGAAAAATAGTGGGTTTACGGGTAAGAGGGGTGAAAGGTTCAGTTTGTAGTAGGTTTGATCAGTTGTCTTGTGACACCAATACCCCTGAGCAAAAAGCTCTACAAAAGTATGGACACCGCCCAGGACATCTCAGGTAAAAACCCTTCACCATTGAGAACATTTGCAGGGAACGCTGCCGTCAGAGAGCAGCAGCAATCAAGGATCCACATCACCCGTTCTGTTCTCACTGCTCCCATCAGGAAAGAGGTATAGCCAGGTTCAGGAACAGCTGCTACCCCTTCACCACGACACTCAACACACATTCAGGGACTCGTTTAAAGACTCTCCCTTTTGCACTTTGAATTTTTTCTCTCTCCATTGCAGTTTGTTTTCATATCCACATTTTCAGAGATTACAAGGAGATGAATCCAGTTGGGGAAACTTGGTTTTGGTCTCTATAATGGTTACTTTCGTCCCCTTTTAATGTTCATTTATATTAGTGTCTGGGCCCCTATGTGGTCCAGGTACAGCTGACAGACCTTAACCAAAGGGTCACGTTTATGTGATTTTTTTTTTCCCGTAGGTAACAGCAGTTCATTTCCACAGCCCAGCGTGCTATCGGACATCCAGTTGATCGTGATACATCTTTTCGCGAAGGCCAGTACTATTTTTATAAATGAGATTAGATATTTGGTTAAGTTGTCGCTTGTTTCCGTGAAGATATTGCTCCAGGTCTCACGTGGAGGCCACTCCTGTGATCGTGATTAATTTTTCTGCGCTTTCTTGCCAAAATGGCCTCACTTTCACGCACGACCACGTAGAAACGTTTAATGAAGCTCATCATCCCATTGGCCTTCATTTCGGTTGAAGCTCTGCATGCAGATTTTACAAAGCAGTCTGAAACCCTTTCTCCACGGGAATCCCAGTTCATTGGCCATGCAGTCTCTCAGGTTAGGAAGCCCTTGGTGCCATTTCCACTGGGACACAAGATTGCTTTTCCACTGAACACAACTCATCCCCGGGGAGCGGAGTGTTCTGCCTTCGACTGGAAACAGGTGATTCTCTGCTGTCTCTCTTCCACTGGTTTTACCATCAGGCCGACATCGGCAAACGCCGAGGATGTGAGTTGGGGTAGAGGTGGCGTGAAATGACATCATTTGACACTGGAATTTGGACAGTGTCCCTTTTCCACTGGACCCTGTCCCAGGAAATTCCCGGGATTGGCCATGAGGGGCTGTACTTTTGAAGTTGAAACACTTTGCAGAGCAAAGTCTTGGAATTTAATTTCTTCAACTATGTACGCTATTCTGGCGCTCCATCCTGTAGGATGTCGATGGTTCCTTTCATAGCACCTGAATCAATCCCTGACGAATCACAGAGCACTTCTGGTGTAGGGATTGCTTCAAGTGGAATTTGAGTTTGGGAGCATTTTGAAAACCACAGGTCTAAGTTATAGGGAAAGGTTAAGCAAGATTTTTATTCTGCGGAGCATAAAAGGTTGAAGTTGGATTGGGTTGAGGTATTTAAAATTATTGGGGTATAGATTGGACGTGGGTTGAAAGAAAGGGGCAGAAGTTTAGAGGAAATGTGAGGGGGGACTTTCACTCAGAGTGGTGGGTGTGTGGAATGGACTTGCAGATGAAGTGGAGGAGGCAGGCTCAATATTAGCACTTAAGGAGAAGTGGGATATGTATTTGGACAGGAAAGGAATGGAGGGTCAAGGGGCGAGTGTAGGTCAATGGGATTAGGTAGGACAAAGTGTTCGGCGTGGACTCGAAGGGCAAAGTTGGCCTATTTCGATGCTGTAATGGTTAGAGAGGTAAAACGTGTATGTGAACATTTTGGGTCCAGTGACCATAGATTAGTTTCCAATCAATTATGGATAAGAGTGGGGTCTGCTGCAACAGCACCACTCAATCAATGCACCGGACACAGTTAATCAGGAAAGATGTTTATTCAGACTTGTTCCTCTCTTAGGTCTCTTGCCCACGACCTTACCAGAGAGAGGGGGATCTTTTTCTCTTCTATCCATTAGTGACTGGTGTCACCCTCTGTTCTGCTAATATTTCAAAACAGCACTGAGCCCATGTTAAATGTTCCACTTGAAACTCAAACATGTTACAGACTAAACTAAGCCAGTCATCTTTGCTAAAATGAATGATGAGGGAGAAAATGAAGGGAACAGAAAGCAAGGGAGGAACAGGGAGAGGATGCAGAAAATAATGCAGGCTGAATGAGAGGGGAAAGAAACCGGGCTCCAGATGATTAAGGAAGACAAGGCGAAAGAAGGAGACCCTAGGACACTGCCACCCTATGTTGAGAATGAGGACTCAAAAGATTCCTTGTGGGCAAGGCTATCTGCATCTATTAATTCCGCCCCCCACACCCCCACTTAAACTCCCTCAACAATCCAGCAACAAATTCCATGACCTTCTGGTGAAATAAATTTCTCATCTGCTTTAAATAGGTATCTTCCAATTCTAAGACAATGTCTTTTTATCCAAGGGAAACATTATTCACATCTACTGTCCAATCCTTTCAGCATTGGAAAGGTTTGTGAGATCTCCTCTCCTTCTTCTATACTCCAATGAAGAATGGAGGTATATCATCCTGGTAAATCTCTGCTCTATCTCCAACATCAGCACATCCTTTTTAAAATGAACGCAGTTCTCCAAATGAGGTCTCTCCCATGCCCCATCAACACCTCCCTACCCTTGAAACAAAGGCCAACATAGAATTTGCTTTCTTTTCCTGCCGATCCAACCTGGTGGTTACACACTCACTATGTTTTCCTGAACGAGAACCCCCCAAGTCCCTTGACACTTGAAATAATTACATGTAATTTAGGTAACAAATTTGAAATTTTTGGAAAGATTTGGGAATCTTATTTATAAACTGTAGGAATTAAGTTGTAATCGCCCAACCTGAACCTTCTGACTCCTAAAATCAAGAAAATTTGTTAGATTTTATTTGATAGTTTTTTAGTAATTTTTTTATAAATACTTTCCAGATGTTATCTTTCTTTTCTATTGGGTTGTTGTGCAGGGGGAATTAAAAAAAAATACTATGTATTAATTTTTCATTATCTTTGAATGAGAAATTTACGTACGCATTTAATGCATGTGAATTTAAAATTTTCAAAGAGAAGCTTAACATAACGTAATACATTTTGCTTATTTTCAAGAGTTGTGGAGAGTGAGGAGTGTTTTCATGGACTACAATAGGATTTGGACCTTTGGAAAGATGGCAGATGGAGTTTAATGTAGGTAAGTGTGAGGTGCTTTATTTTGGGAAGAATAACCAAGACGTATGCAGTGAAGGGGAGGGCATTGAGGAACAGAGGGATCTTGGAGGAATGGTTCAATAGACAATAGGAGCAGGAGTAGACCCTTCGGCCTGTCGAGCCTTCAGTGACCGCCATTTTACAGATCATGGCTGATCACTACTATCAGTACCCCTTTCCAGCCTTATCCCCATAACCCTGAACTCCTTTGCCCACTAGAGTCTTATCTAACTCTCTTTTGAACATAATCAACGAATCTGACTCTACCGCTCTCTGTGGCAGAGCATTCCACAGATTCACACTTCTCTGGGTAAACAAATGTTTTCTCATCTCCGTCCTAAAGGGCCTACCCTGTATTCTTAAACTATGCCCTCTAGTCCTCGTCTCCCCCATCATTGGGAATAAGTAATCCGACTTCACCCTGTCTATCCCCCTGATAATTTTGTAGACCTCAATCATGTCCCCCCTCATCCTTCTAAACTCCATCGGATACAAGTCCAGTTTTTCTAGCCTTTCAGCATATGTCAGCCCCGCCATCGCTGGAACTAACCTTGTAAATCTGCGCTGCACACCCACTATAGCTAGTATGTCCTTCCTCAAAATTGGAGACCAGAACTGGACACAATACTCCAGGTGGGATCTCACCAGGGCCCTGTACAACTGCAGAAGGGCGTCTCTGTTCTTATACACCAATCCCCTCTTTATGAAAGCCAACATGCCATTTGCCTTCTTCACAGCTTTCTGATCCTGCATGTTAGCCTTCAGTGACGGGTGAACAAGTACACCCAGATCCATTTGCACCTCCCCACTCCCTAGCTTGTCTCCATTTAAATAATACTCAGCCTTCCTATTATTGCCCCCAAAATGGATAACCTCACATTTGCTCACCTTGAACGTCATCTTCCATTCAACAGCCCACACCCCCAACCTGTCCAAGTCCCTCTGCATTTTCCTGGCATCCTCCTCACACCCCACTCCGCCACCCAGTTTAGTGTCATCTGCAAATCTGCTCATGTTATTCATAATCCCCTCATCCAAATCATTTTGATAAATTACAAACAACTGAGGACCCAATCTCGATCCCTGCGGCACCCCACTCGTCACATCCTGCCATCCTGAAAAAGACCTGCTTTCTCCAAACCTTTGTTTCCTATTTCTTAACCAATTTCCTGTCCATGTCAGCACCTTACCTCCAATACCATGGTCCCTGATCTTGCCCACTAGTCTCCCGTACGGTACCTTATCAAAGGCCTTCTGGAAGTCCAAATACACCACATCCACTGGTCTCCCAAGTCCACCCTCTTTGTCACATCCTTGAAAAATTCTAGAAGGTTAGTCAAGCATCACTTACCCTTAAGGAATCCATGCTGACTAGCCCTTATACTATTATTTCTGCCTAAGTGTTCTGCTATTACTCCTTTTATGATAGATTCCAATATCTTCCCCACCACTGACGTCAGGCTGACTGGTCTATAATTTCCCGTTTTCTCCCTCCCTCCCTTCTTAAAAATTGGCACCACATCAGCCACTCTCCAATCCTCAGGGACCTCCCCCGAATCTATGGAACTTTGGAAAATGTCGACCAGTGCCTCCACAATTTCCATAGCAACTTCTTTTAAGCACCCTGGGATGCAGCCCATCAGGCCCTGGGGATTTATCAGCCCTCAGTCCTAACAATTACAACCTCCTCCTTCTAGATCCGGATATCCATTAGATACCCTACTTCCCCAGGAAAGTTCCCCAAGTCTCTTGATACCGCATGACCACTACCCCCTAACTGGCCATAACCTATGTCCTCCTTGGTGAAGACCGATGCAAAGTATTTGTTAAATTCCTCAGCCATCTCCTTGTTTCCGGTAATAATTCCAGCCTTTTCCAATCTTAATGGACCAATTTTAGACCGAACCAATTTCTTCCTCTTCACATATTTAAAAAAGCTTTTGCTTTCCTCCATTATATTATTTGCTAATTTCCTCTCGTTCTTCATTTTCCCCTCTCTTATGACTTTCTTAGTTACCCTCTGATGCTCTTTGAAGGTTTCCCAATCCTCTAACTTCCCACTCCGCTTCGCTATCTTATACTTACTCCCTTTGGATTTGATATTGCACTTGATTTCATTAGTTAGCCACGGCTGCCATTTTCATCTCCTAGAGCCTTTCCTCCACGTTGGAATAAATTTGTCCTGAATCCTGTGGAAAATGTCCAAAAATACCTGCCATTTTCCCAGTTGTCCTCCCAGCTAGTGTATCTTTCCATTTTATTTTGGCTAGCTCCTCCCTCATAGCTGCATAATCCCCTTTATTTAACTGCAGTACAGATGCTTCCGACTTCCTTTCTTTCTCTTTTCGGAGGCCTGTAAATCACCCCCATTACAATGCCTTTACAATTTCTTAATTCTATCCAAACAGACTCTACCCACCTGTTTCAATGTCTTTCCTTTCAAACGCCTGAATTTCTTTTCTTACCAACAGAGCTACCCCACCCCCTCTTCCTAACTTTCTGTCTTTTCTAAAGGACGTGTACCCGGGAACATTGATTTCCCAATCCTGCCCTTCCTGTAGCCATGTCTCCGTAACTCCGACAATGTCATAACCTCCCATTGCAATTTGCGCCTCAAGCTGATCCCTTTTATTCCTTACACTCCGTGCATTCATACACAATACCTTGATACCATATCTCCTTTCTCCCTCCACCTTTGTTCTCGATGCACTTGCCCCTACTCTCCTATCACTTTTAGTTCCCTTTTTCCTTATTGTTTCACCGTCTAACAGAACCACCCCTCTATTCACTCTCCTATCTGCTTCCCTATCTGTCCTGTTCCCTTTCCCCTGCCAAATTCTTTTTAAATTTGAGGGTGGATTCCCTTGGAGATAGAAGGCTTTGGGTACGCTGGCCTTTATAAATCATAGCATGGAATATAGGATCTGGGGTAGTGATGTTCAGAGTGTTGGTGAGGCCAAGTTTGGAGTATTGTATGCCGTTCTGGTCTCCAAATTATAGGAAGGATATCAATAAGGTAGAGAGCGTGCAAAGAAGTTTGACGAAAATGTTGCCTAGATTGGTGTATTTTGAATACGTAGAAAGATTGAGTAGACTGGGACCTCATTCATTGGAGCGTAGAGGATTGAGCGGAGATTTGATAGAGGTATTTAAAATTATCAAGGGAATAGATAGAGAAGCTGTGAATAGGCTCTTTCCCCTAAGGGGAGCAGAGATTGGAACAAGGGGTCATAAGTTAAGGGGCAAAACTTGAGAAGTAATACAAGAGGATGCTTCTTCACTCAGAGTGGTGGCTGAGTGGAATGATCTACTGGAAGAAGTTGCGCCAGGGTCAATTCTGTCATTTAAGATGAGGTTATATGAGTACATGGATGCGAGGGGGTGGGAGGGTTATGGGCAAGGGAAGTAGGTAGGTGGAACTCGTGGAGTTTCACGTAAATCGGTGTTTTAGGTGCCATGAGCAAGTTGGCTCTTTCTTGCACTCGACTTGATTACGTGAAACCTTTCTGGGATAGAATCAAGGAACTTATTAAAATTTAAACTTTCACTTGATCCTAAGGTATTTTTATTGGGTTATATGAAGAAATTGAGTTTAGAATTAAAATTAGATGAGTCTCAAATTTCTCTTTGAGATTGGGACCCAGAAGGCTAAGGGGGGCCGGGGTCCCAGAAGGCTGAGGGGCGACCGGGACGTAGACCCAGAAGGCTGAGGGCACCCGCGAGGCTGAAGGTGGGGGTGGGAACCCGCATGGCTGAGGGGTTCTGTGTGGCTGAGGGGATTGGGGAACTGCGAGTGTGCGGGGTCCCGTGAGGGTGATGGAGTCCCGGACCCATGGATAGGAATGAGCAGGAAGGGGTGCTGGTCAGTGGGACGAGAATATCAGTTCACCACAGACTGAAAGCTTTCAGTTCTGTAATGAGACGTCATTAGCTATGACACCGACAGCCCAACCCTCTTTCTCCCAGTTTCACTGCAGACATTGGAAGATGGTCCTGTTTAAAATAATCCAAATACCCCTGGGCGCGGACCCGCCGAAGGATGGTGGAGTCTGGAATAATAGGGACCTTTAACATTTAGAGAGGCACATTAATGCAAGAAAAATAGTGGGTTACGGGTGTGAGGGGGGAAAGGTTCAGTTTGTAGTAGGTTTGAGCTATTCTCTTGTGACACCAATACCCCTGAGCAAAAAGCTATGCAAAAGTATGAACACCGCCCTGGACATCTCAGGTAAAAACCCTCCACCATTGAGAACATTTGCAGGGAACGCTGCTGTCAGAGAGCAGCAGCAATCAAGGATCCACATCACCCACTCTGTTCTCACTGCTCCCATCAGGAAAGAGGTATAGCCAGGTTCAGGAACAGCTGCCACCCCTTCACCACGACACTCAACACACATTCAGGGACTCATTTAAAGACTCTTCCTTTTGCACTTTGAATTTTTTCTCTCTCTATTGCAGTTTGTTTTCATATCCACATTTTCAGAGATTACAAGTAGATGAGTCCAGTTGGGGAAACTTGGTTTTGGTCTATATAATGGTTACTTTTATCCCCTTTTATTGTTCATTTATATTAGTGTCTGGGCCCCTATGTGGTCCAGGTACAGCTGACAGACCTTTACCAAAGGGTCACGTTTATGTCATTTTTTTTTCCCGTAGGTAACAGCAGTTCATTTCCACAGCCCAGCGTGCTATCGGACATCCAGTTGATCGTGATACATCTTTTCGCGAAGGCCAGTGCTATTTTTATAAATGAGATTAGATATTTGGTTAAGTTGTCGCTTGTTTCCATGAAGATATTGCTCCAGGTCTCACGCGGAGGCCACTCCTGTGATCGTGGTTAATTTTTCTGCGCTTTCTTGCCAAAATGGCCTCACTTTCACTCACGACCACGTAGAAAAGTTTAATGAAGCTCATCATCCCATTGGCCTTCATAACTATCCTATCAACCTGAGCGGAAACCTTGTGGGATGTTTGGATTTGAACCCCAAAGTCCCTCTGTTTATCCTCACTCATGTAACCGACTGGTAACCTTGTACCCAGCCTTCTGGTTTGTCCTTCCAAAATGCATCACCTCACACTTACCTGGATTGAAATCCACCTGCAACTTTTCTGCCCAAATCTGCATCCTGTCTGTATCCTCTTGTATCCTTTGACAACCTTCAGCTTCATTCACAACTCCTCCAACCTTCACATCATCTGCAGACTTACTGACCCAACTTCTGCCTCTTCATGCAGGTCATTTATAAAAATCAACAAGAGCAGGGGTCCCAGAACAGATCCTTGTGGCACTCCACTCCTCTCTGCTTTCTTCCAACAAGATAATTTTTTATCCACAGCCAAAGTTACCCTGATCCTTTGCCAAATTACTTTCTGATGAGTCTCGTCAAATTCTTGCTAAAATCCATGTAGACCACATCTACCACACGACCCTCATTCATTTCCTTTGTTACCCCACTCAAATAAAACTCATTTAGACTCATGAGGCATGACCTTCCCATCACAAAGCCATGCTGACTGTCTTTGAGAAGTCTGTACTTCTGCAAATGCTCATAGATCCTACACTGGTCTATAATTCCCAAGATTCTCCCCATTACATTTTCTAAACAAGGCGACTGCATTTGATGGTTTGCGCTGGATTTTGGGGGCAGGGGGCTGGGTGTTTGTGGGCAAGGGCTGGGTTTGGGGGCTGTAGGGGACTCAGGGAATTCTCTTTTCCTCTTGACTGCAAGGAACACTATGTCTAACTTCCTGCTGATGTGACTCTGTCTGCTTTATGACTGACTGAAGTGAATTTTGTGTAATATTGCACTTTATACCATGACCATCAATTGAATTTTGATCTTGGCATGTTTGGAAGAATGTTCTTAGTGACAGTGACCCAGGTTCAAATCTGTCACCATGTAAGGGGTTTGAGTGTTTTTTTTTCTCACCCTTGTTGAAGTCGAGTTCCTGTCAAGGTACAAAAAGGTACAGAAAAAACCACAAACTCTAAAACACAGTCTTTATTGAGTCATGCCAGCAGGAATGAGGGGTACCAGTGGTGGGTGAACAGACTCACCTCACTATCAATGTTTGAACGGCAGTTAAAGAACACAGTCACATGGTAGAGCTTTTAAGACATTTTCCTGCCAACAAATTGGATAACATTTCTTGGAAGGTATTAGTACAGCTTCTGCTTTACATTTTGCACATCCTCTTCCTCAAGACATAGAAAGGATTTGTTGTTGGCAATTTAATCTCATGTGCCCGTTATAATTAAGAACATCCTTCTGGTCTACAAAATTTCAACAGAAATCTGGAAGGGTTGCTCACAGTACCCATTGGTAATCATTCTCTGCCTGTCTGATTTCTGGTTTACAATTTACACATGTAAATGTCTAGTTTCATAGTAATTTTTAATTCTTGAAGTTGACAATGGTGGCTAACAGTTCAAAGCAGAAACTGCCATTCTGGGACTGAGTGGTGCTCAAGGCTTCTTGCAGCCTTTGGATCAGGCCTGATGAGCCTCCTTCAGGTGGCCAGAATACCCCCGATGTAAAGTCACATATTCTACCCGAATGCGGCTGTATGGAGGCCATGTGAAAGAGCCTGATGTGGATCGGAGGAGTACTTACCAATCTTCCTTCGGGAGGTATGATCTCCGTGTCTGAGCAATTCCCCCGAGGACCCTGAATGCAGCCGCCTGATGATAATCAGCCAGGGACCCAAATCCCCGCGCCTGACAGCCCCCCTCCTCGTGCCCGACAACCCACCCTTCCCGCGTCCGACAGCCCCATTCACCTCACCCGAGAGCCCCCATCACCGCGCCCGACACCACCCATCACTGCTGCCTGACAGCCTCCCCTGCCCCAACATCCTGAGCCAGCCGCACCTGCCCTGATGCCCTCCGCTGACAGGAACTGGAGTGCGCTCTGAGGCGCCTCTCCGACAGCTGTCCCTTTCAGGCTGCCACCTGAAAGAACATTCCATAGGGCTGTTTTTGCTTCTGCAGACTGATTCTTGACGTAGAATGTAGCTGAAAGTGGCTCCAGCTGTAGTCAATTCGCACTATTGTTTTAGAGATGAGGCAGGCATTAGGATATGAGACTCAGTCGAGGAGTTGAGAATTGATTCCTGTCTGAAATGTCCTTGGTCACTCTCTCTCCTAGCTTCCTGGCAAAATCTGTGTGATGATGTCTTCATCAGAATTATCAGAACAAGATCCAGCTAATATTCTGCACCCTTCATCAAATTGGAAAGTGAATGGGGGGATTTGTGTGGTCAGGGCTTAGTATGACACAGAATGATGCAGACACAGGAAATGTGAGCAGGCTCTTACCACTTTAATGAGGAGATATATATACAAGAGGATGTGACTTTAGGGTGAAAGTGGAAAGGTTTAGGGGGAACTTCGAAACTTAATGAGTGGTGGGAGTGTGGAACAAGCTGCCATCTGATGTGGTGGGTGCAGGCTCAGTCTTCAGTTTGAAGAATAAATTGGATAGCGACAAGGATGGAGAAGTCTCGAGTGTTATGGAAATGGGTGCAGGTCAGTAGGACGAGTGGAATGATGTCTTCAGCACAGACTTGAAGGGCTGAATGGGGTGTTGTCTGTGTTTTTCTGGTTCTAATTAATGCCAAGACATTTTGGGCACTAACTATACATCCACACAGAGGGAACCCTGACTGAATCTTTACATTTAAACATAGAGCAGAGTAATTGGCCAAAGGAGCTCTGACCACATAAATAGTCCCATTAACCACCCACCACCCCCCCCCATCCCCCCCCCCCCACACACACACACGTGTCCAGAGTTTGAAGGGTGGGTGAAAAGCAATGTTGGTGTGGGGTGAACATACAAGCAGACCCGTGCAGACGGGGCCAGATTTGAACCAGGGTGACTGACGTGGCAGGACCATTGCACCACCTGTGGCATAAATATTCCCAAGTCATTGCCCTAAACCAATGCTCCAAGGCACTGGGAGAGCAAACAGCTTAAAGTATACCCAATTCTGCATAGTTTGAACTGCTGTACAACCATCAGGAACAAAGAAAACCCTAGTTGGTCTTTTTGAAATTTTCAGCTATCATAGAGCACAAAAGGCTTTCAAACCCACAGTCAAAGAACAAGTCCCCAAAACAAACAGATCTCTGTCATGAGTCAAGGCTCCTCCGACACTCCCTGAGCTGGAAGCATTGGTTACTGTTTTGACCCCACGAACTAATAAACAACATTGATGTTGTCTTGACCACAATGACAAAGGTTGGAGCCAGCCCTTGTTTCAATGTCCAGCAATATTCAGCATTGATACCTCACACCTGAAGGATCAGCCAATTAACTGTTGGCCAGTTTCCAGCTCAGGCCTGGCTCCTGTCTCCATCAATGTGGCCAATAGCGAGAGAGCATCAATTCAGGGGCTGTTAATCAGGTGACAGAAATTCATGGGTTTAAAGCAGGTGAGTTTCTTTCTTCCCCTCCCCCCCCCCACTCTTCTCTCTTTCCCCTTCCCCTGCTGCCCTCCTCCCCCCCGTGTTCTCCTCCCACTTTCCCCTCTTCTCCCCTTCTCCTATTCTCCAACCCTCTTCACCCCCCTCTTCTTCCCCTCTTCTCCTCCCCTCCTTCCGCTCTTCTCTCTTCCCCTCCCCCCCCCCCGCCCCCACCCCTGTAACCTGTGGCTTTCATCCTGAGATGATGCTGCCATCAGAGGAAGGTAGGAAGCCTGGTTTTACTGTGGCTCCTTTTTCTGGGGTTATTTGAGTTGTTGGAATTTGAAAGTTGAAAGGAATTTGGTGTTCGTGGAAGCCACCGTATGTGGGTAGTTTGCAATCTGGTGTTTTCCATGTGGCTCAGAACGATGGAGCTAGAGAAATGTGTTGGTTTCGTGTGTGTGGTTTACGGTGCATGCAACTTCAGCTCTTGTCTTGGGATGATGGTTTTGGAATGTTTGTACCTGATTGTGTCTGAGGTTTGCCTTTGAAGTGTCGGCTGCTGATGGATGTAGGTGGGCAAGAGCTGGGTTTGGGGATTGCATGGGAAATGGGGAATTCTCTTGCTCTTGAATGCAAGAAGCACTTCATTTAACTTTCTGCTCATGTAACCCTATCTGCCTTATGCATGAATGAAGTGGTTTGTGTAATATTGCACTTTATTACAGGACAATCAATTGAATTTTGATCTTGGCATGTTTAGCAGAATGTTCTTAAAGTGGCAGTGACCCAGGTTCATATCTGTCCCCGTGTAAGGAGTGTTTTTATCTTACCCTTCACAAAATGGGAAGGTGAATGGGGGTATTTGTGTGGTTCTGTTGTGTATGTTTCAAGTTCCTGTCCCTGTGGATGTACATTTTTTTGTGTTCACTCGTAGTAACTCAACCAATTTCTGTAGCGACGCAAATGCTGGAGAGGCTCAGCATGTCAAGCAGAGAACTTTATATAGTACAGATACTTGCCTCATAAAGGGCTCAAGCCTGAAATGCTGGTTGTGTGTTTATCTGAATACTGTCTGGAGCAAACAAACCAGGGTATCCAATCAGAATTGGGTGGGGAGTTTTGTGCATTAAAGTCCTATCAATACAACATTTAAAAAATTTTAGGTTCATCTGTGTCTTAAATCTTTAACGTTATACGTGCAGGACAATAACAGGCCCTTCACCCCCAATTAACCTCCAGTCTCCAGAGAACAGTACAGCACAGAAACAAGTCCTTTGGCCCTTTGAGTGTGTGCTGAACTATTATTTGGCCCATTCCCACTGACCTTCAACCACTATACCATTGCCATTCACATCCCCATCCAAATTCTTCATAATTAAAATTGACTCCTCATTCACCATCACCCAGCAGCTCATTCCATATTCCCTCTACTCTGAACAAATTCCTCCAATTTTCCCTCTCAACTTTTCCCATTTCACTCTTATCCCAAATCCGCTAGTTTGTCTCTGAGTGGATAATGCTGACCTACATTTACTGTCTATCCATCTCATAATTTTAATTTCTGGTCGAGGGCCCAGAAAGGGGACGAGGGCCCAGAAAGGGGACGAGGGCCCAGAAAGGGGACGAGGGCCCAGAAAGGGGACGAGGGCCCAGAAAGGGGACGAGGGCCCAGAAAGGGGACGAGGGCCCAGAAAGGGGACGAGGGCCCAGAAAGGGGACGAGGGCCCAGAAAGGGGACGAGGGCCCAGAAAGGGGACGAGGGCCCAGAAAGGGGACGAGGGCCCAGAAAGGGGACGAGGGCCCAGAAAGGGGACGAGGGCCCAGAAAGGGGACGAGGGCCCAGAAAGGGGACGAGGGCCCAGAAAGGGGACGAGGGCCCAGAAAGGGGACGAGGGCCCAGAAAGGGGACGAGGGCCCAGAAAGGGGACGAGGGCCCAGAAAGGGGACGAGGGCCCAGAAAGGGGACGAGGGCCCAGAAAGGGGACGAGGGCCCAGAAAGGGGACGAGGGCCCAGAAAGGGGACGAGGGCCCAGAAAGGGGACGGGGCCCAGAAAGGGGACGGGGTCCCAGAAGGGTGAGGGGGGACGGGGACCCAGAAGGGTGAGGGGGGACGGGGACCCAGAAGGCTGAGGGGGGACGGGGTCCCAGAAGGCTGAGGGGGGACGGGGTCCCAGAAGGCTGAGGGGGGACGGGTTACCCAGAAGGCTGAGGGGGGACGGGGACCCAGAAGGCTGAGGGGGGACGGGGACCCAGAAGGCTGAGGGGGGACGGGGACCCAGAAGGCTGAGGGGGGACGGGGACCCAGAATACTGAGGGGGGACGGGGACCCAGAAGGCTGAGGGGGGACGGGGACCCAGAAGGCTGAGGGGGGACGGGGACCCAGAAGGCTGAGGGGGGACGGGGAAGGGGACCCAGAAGGCTGAGGGGGGACGGGGAAGGGGACCCAGAAGGCTGAGGGGGGACGGGGAAGGGGACCCAGAAGGCTGAGGGGGGACGGGGACGGGGTCCCAGAAGGCTGAGGGGGGGACGGGGACGGGGTCCCAGAAGGCTGAGGGGGGACGGGGACCCAGAAGGCTGAGGGGGGCGGGGACCCAGAAGGCTGAGGGGGGACGGGGACCCAGAAGGCTGAGGGGGGACGGGGACCCAGAGGGCTGAGGGGGGACGGGGACCCAGAGGGCTGAGGGGGGACGGGGACCCAGAGGGCTGAGGGGGGACGGGGACCCAGAGGGCTGAGGGGAGACGGGGACCCAGAGGGCTGAGGGGGGACGGGGACCCAGAGGGCTGAGGGGGGACGGGGACCCAGAGGGCTGAGGGGGGACGGGGACCCAGAGGGCTGAGGGGGGACGGGGACCCAGAGGGCTGAGGGGGGACGGGGACCCAGAGGGCTGAGGGGGGACGGGGACCCAGAGGGCTGAGGGGGGACGGGGACCCAGAGGGCGGAGGGTGGACTGGGACGTGGACCCAGAGGGCGGAGGGTGGACTGGGACGTGGACCCAGAGGGCGGAGGGTGGACTGGGCCGTGGACCCAGAAGGCTGAGGGCATCTGCGAGGCTGAAGGTGGGGGTGTGAACCCGCATGGTTTAGGGAATCCGTGTGGTTGAGGGGATCGGAGAACTGCGAGTTGAAAGGGGACCCGTGAGGGTGAGGGAGTCCCGGCCCCATGGATGGGAATGAGCAGGAAGGGGTGCTGGTCATTCGGACGAGAATATCAGTTCACCACAGACTGTAAGCTTTCAGTTCTGTAATGAGACGTCATTATCTATGACACCGACAGCCCAACCCTCTTTCTCCCAGTTCCACTGCAGACATTGGAAGACGGTCCTCTTTAAAATAATCCAAATACCCCTTGGCGCGGACCCGCCGAAGCCACAGATTAGAATCTGCATCTCAGATGGTGAAGTCTTCAGATTTTTCTTTAAAATATTGTTTACATTGTAAAACCATTTGGAAAGTGCGTTCACATATATTGTAATGTTCAATTCAAAAGGAAAAACTAGCACTAAGCAAGGTTCAAAAAAAACACACAGGAATAAAGTGCCAGCATCCTGGAGATGGATTTCACAGTGACTAAGGACAAGATTTGTTCTTGTCTCTAGCTGTGTACACACGAGGATGAGAGCAGTGTTTGAGATGCTCTAGCCAGAAAGAATTCCGATCCATATCCCCACGGTTTTATTCCTCGTGCTGAGGGCAAGGTTCAGACTGAAATAGCAGAGAATGAGAATCCAGGCAAAAGGACAGAAGCCCAGACCAAGCAACAATTTGAGCAGAAGGATTTAGTTCCACCGGTAGAGAGAGAGAGAGAGAGAGAGAGTGGAAGGACACTGTCAGAATGCCCATAGGATTTAACCTGTTTAAAAGCAGGTGGCACAAATCTGTGCAGAGGGGCACAATTTAAAGGCGATTGCAGATGTTTGATTGGGAAGCTGCAGGAATTCAGCCCATCAAAATGAAGTCAATGCAATATCCAGAGAGAGAAACCTTGGGCTTTTCTCTGGAGCGATGCAGGAAGCTCATAGAGTGAATGGATTTGAGGCAGAGCTTGGTGGAGGAGCAGGCAGTGCTGAGGAAACACAAGGCTGCTGAAGGACTTGTATAAAGAGAACGTGCAGAAGGCTGCGGGTGCCTGGAGTGCATGGCCGGGCAGGATGGTGTAGTCTGGAATAATAGGGACCTTTAACATTTAGACAGGCACATTGATGCAAGAAAAATAGTGGGTTTACGGGTGTGAGGGGTGAAAGGTTCAGTTTGGAGTAGGTTTGATCAGTTGTCTTGTGACACCAATACCCCTGAGCAAAAATCTCTACAAAAGTATGTACACTGCCCAGAACATCTCAGGTAAAAACCCTCCACCATTGAGAACATTTGCAGGGAACGCTGCTGTCAGAGAGCAGCAGCAATCAAGGATCCACATCACCCGCTCTGTTCTCACTGCTCCCATCGTGAAAGAGGTATAGCCAGGTTCAGGAACAGCTACTACCCCTTCACCACGAGACTCAACACACATTCAGGGACTCATTTAAAGACTCTCCCTTTTGCACTTTGAATTTTTTCTCTCTCTATTGCAGTTTGTTTTCATATCCACATTTTCAGAGATTACAAGTAGATGAGTCCAGTTGGGGAAACTTGGTTTTGGTCTATATAATGGTTACTTTTACACCCTTTTAATGTTCATTTATATTCGTGTCTGGGCCCCTATATGGTCCAGGTACAGCTGACAGACCTTTACCAAAGGGTCACGTTTATGTGATTTTTTTTTCCCGTAGGTAACAGCAGTTCCTTTCCACAGCCCAGCGTGCTATCGGACATCCAGTTGATCGTGATACATCTTTTCGCGAAGGCCAGTGCTATTTTTATAAATGAGATTAGATATTTGGTCAAATTGTCTCTTGTTTCCATGAAGATATTGCTCCAGGTCTCACGTGGAGGCCACTCCTGTGATCGTGGTTAATTTTTCTGCGCTTTCTTGCCAAAATGGCCTCACTTTCACGCACGACAACGTAGAAAAGTTTAATGAAGCTCATCATCCCATTGGCCTTCATTTCGGTTGAAGCACTGCATGCAGATTTTACAAAGCAGTCTGAGACCCTTTTTCCACGGGAATCCCAGTTCATTGGCCATGCAGTGTCTCAGGTTAGGAAGCCCTTGGTGCCATTTCCACTGGGACACAAGATTGCTTTTCCACTGAACACAACTCATCCCCGGGGTGCGGAGTGTTCTGCCTTCGACTGGAAACGGGTGATTCTCTGCTGTCTCTGTTCCACTGGTTTTACCATCAGGCCGACATCGGCAAACGCCGAGGATATAAGTAGGGGTGGAGGGGGCGTGAAATGACATCATTTGGCACTGGCATTTGGACAGTGTCCCTTTTCCGCTGGACCCTGTCCGAGTAAATTCCCAGGATTGGCCATGAGGGGCTGTACTTTTGAAGTTGAAACACTTTGCAGAGCCAAGTCTTGGAATTTAATTTCTTCAACTATGTACGCTATTTTGGCGCTCCATCCTGTAGGATGTAGGTGGTTCCTTTCATTGCACCTGAATCAATCCCTGACTAATCACAGAGCACTTCTGGTGTAGGGATTGCTTCAAGTGGAATTTGAGTTTGAGAGCATTTTGAAAACCACAGGTCTAAGTTATAGGGAAAGGTTAAGCAAGATTTTTATTCTGCGGAGCAGAAAAGGTTGAGGTTGGATTGGGTTGAGGTATTTAAAATTATTGGGGTTAAGATTGGACGTGGGTTGAGAGAAAGGGGCAGAAGTTTAGAGGAAATGTGAGGGGGGACTTTCACTCAGAGTGGTGGGTGTGTGGAATGGACTTGCAGATGAAGTGGAGGAGGCAGGCTCAATATTAGCACTTAAGGAGAAGTGGGATATGTATTTGGACAGAAAAGGAATGGAGGGTCAAGGGGCGAGTGTAGGTCAATGGAATGAGGTAGGAGAAAGTGTTCGGCGTGGACTCGAAGGGCCAAGTTGGCCTATTTCGATGCTGTAATGGTTAGAGAGGTAAAACGTGTATGTGAACATTTTGGGTCCAGTGACCATAGATTAGTTTCCAATCAATTATGGATAAGAGTGGGGTTTGCTGCAACAGCACCACTCAATCAATGCACCGGACACAGTTAATCAGGAAAGATGTTTATTCAGACTTGTTCCTCTCTTAGGTCTCTTGCCCACGACCTTACCAGAGAGAGGGGGATCTTTTTCTCTTCTATCCATTAGTGACCGGTGTCATCCTCTGTTCTGCTAATATTTTAAAACAGCACTGAGCCCACGTTAAATGTTCCACTTGAAACTCAAACATGTTACAGACTAAACCAAGCCAGTCATCTTTGCTAAAATTAATGATGAGGGAGAAAATGAAGGGAACAGAAAGCAAGGGAGGAACAGGGAGAGGATGCAGAAAATAATGCAGGCTGAATGAGAGGGGAAAGAAACCAGGCTCCAGATGATTAAGGAAGACAAGGCGAAAGAAGGAGACCCTAGGACACTGCCACCCTATGTTGAGAATGAGGACTCAAAAGGTTCCTTGTGGGCAAGGCTATCTGCATGTGCTCCCCAGCAGCCACCGTGACCAGTCCTGCATCTCGCTTGGTTCAATAAAAGGTGGTTTCAGACTTGGCTCTGACGTAAACAATTTGCTCATTTTCAAACCAACTTTCCTCCTTCCGTCATTGACGGCCATGACACTGTGCACGAGTGAGGAAGATGGGGTGAAAGATCTTGAACTGAAAGTTACCTGCAGTAATTGGAAACCTGCCTTCCAGAGAGCTTCAATCATGTGAATGTTTCACCAGTTGTTGGACTTTACCAGCGATGAAACAGCGTCCCACTCCCACAGTGTTTCCTGTTACTAACTTGGACAGGAGTAAAAAAATGATTCGCACAAAAAATTATAAACCAGGGGAAAGATATACTCTGAAAACAACAAGAAATGTTGTTCATATCCCACTGTGCTCCCGACAGAAGTTAAAATCCAATGGGCTTCATGAACTATATCAGATCAACTCAAAACACATACGGAACTTAGCCCCAGATTATTCCTCCGCCCCCCGTCCTATTAAATGTTGAATCCTGTTGTGTGAAGAAGGAGTTGCCTGGAACGTTAGCCCATCCCAGAAAGCTCACCAGACTTGGACTGCAGATCAACACTTAAGGATGACCATCTGCAGCTTAATTTAATGCAATGCTTATTCCCCCCTCCCCACCAAAAATCTTCAGCATTGCTTAATTGAAACTGGTCTAATTCCAAATAAGATCAGCAATACTTTCGGACCGAGTACAAAAGAGAGAGAGCTGAGGTACCTTCGAAACCCAGAACCAAATACATGCAACATATAGTGGCAGCTCTCCTTGCATCTAATCAAGCAATTTTGAGCCACTATGAACTCTTACCCAAGAGAATTCATCCAACCATCCATGAGTGCATTACTGTCAACTCGAAAGCCGAGAGGGGATTTGGTAGAGTATTTAAAATTACAAGAAGGATGGATAGAGTTGATGTGGATAGGCAATACCATTGCAAGTGGGAGAGATTGAAACAAGAGGTCTTGAGTTAAGAGGCAAAAATTTTGAAGTAACGTGAGGGGGAACTTCTTGACTCAGAATGGTGGCTGAGTGGAGTGAGCTTCCGGGTGAAATAGTGGCAGCAGGGTCCATTTTGTCATTTAAGAGAAAATTGGAGGGGTGGGGAATGCAGAGAGGTGGTACTGGAGGAGAGTATTTAGTTCAGAACAGACGAGAAGGGCCAAATGACCTGTTTCTGTGCTGTAATTGTTCTAGGGGTAAAATGTGTGGCAGTAACTTGGAAGCCCAACATGAACCTTCCGACTCCTAAAATCAAGAAATTTAAGATGTTAGATTTTATTTGAAAGGTTTGGTAAATTTTTATAAATACTATCCACATGTTTTTTCTTTTTTTCTTTGCATCAGCAAAAATTAAATGAAATGGTTCTTGCAGTCAAGAGCAAGAGAATTCCTGCAAACCAGCCCTTGCCCACAAACACCCCCCACCCCCCCCCCCCCCCCCCCCCATTCTGGGATCAACCCATCAGCAGCGTCCACTTCAGAGACAAACCTCAGGCACAAACATCCCAAAACCATCATCCCAAGACAAGGGGTTAATTTTTTTAATCACTCTGCATTCATTTGATGTTATTTCAAATAAAAAATTAGTTTTTAATGCATATGTGAAATTAAATAATTTTTAAAAAAATAAGATGAATGAAGAATTATTTCAGGAATTATCAATCATCCACTACTCCCTTTAACCCCAGACACCAGTACTGAATGAAAAACTAAACTTGCCAGATTGACTGAGTAAACAGAGCTAAAATTGGCCAAAAGGTGCTGATGCCATCATTGATTTAAATGCAAGTGACACTGAGGACTGCATTGGGACAGAGATGGTCCATGGACAGCCAATACGGATACTTTGGGGAACAAAGCCCGCACTGCCAGTTGGGATGAATTAGATTATGACATAAGCAAATATTAGATACCCCCCCCCTCACAGAGAGACCCAGCCTTGATTTTCATTTTTTATATTGATAGATCCCAGACATCACCAAATGTACCGAGACCCCACCGCATGTTATCAGTTAAAGGCAACGTATTCCTTTCTAATGGAACTTTTACTACCTCTATTACAGGAAACATCCTCCCTGCCTCATTTGCCATTGGAACGTTAGGCCCGCTTGTCGTCACAGGGCCAGAAAACGCTTGAGTCAGAATACTGATCATCGTTCGAGGAGTGACGAAGGAATTTGTGAGCACGATAAGAATCCTGTTTCCCTCTGGTCTGAGATTGGATGGTGAGTCCTCAGCTACACATCCCTGCAACACACTCTCCTTCGCCAACACCTGCCTCACACTCCTATTCACCCCAACAGCTCTGTGCATTCCCCCTCATTCACCTGTGATTTCCCCCCCCCCACAAACCCCTGTTAACCTGCCTCCTCCACTAAAGAGTGGGTTAACACACAAACCCCTTGCAGACGGGGCCAGATTTGATTCAGAGTCATTGACTTAACAGGACCATAACACCACCTGTGGCATAAATATTTCCAAACCAATGCTCTAGGGCACTGGGAGAGCAAACAGCTCAAATTCTGCATTTGAGAAGTTTGAACTGCTGCACAACCATCAGGATCAAAGAAAACCCTAGTTTGCTTAGTTTTCAGCTGTCATAGACCACAAAAGGCTTCCAAACCAAAATTGAAAGGACTAGCCCCAAAAACAAACAAATCTCTCATAAAGCTCTAACACTCCCCTATCTAGAAGTATCATCTCCTCAAACATCTCAATGCCACAGGTGAGAAAACTGTTTTAACTCCCATCTCCAAATTAAAAAGGTGCTATTCCCTTAATTGCAGCTCTCTTGAAGGGTGGAGATGGGCCTTGTTTAAAGGGCCAGCCACAATTTACTGAGATATTTCACACCTGAATTAATTGTCCTCCTGATTCCAGCTCAGGGTTTAAAACAGGAGAGTTTCCCCACTCTCGTCACTTGCAGGTTTCAGGCAGAGATGAGGTGATGCTGCCATCAGAGGAAGGTAGGAAGCCTGGTTTTACTGTGGCTGCTTTTTCTGGGGTGGTTCTTTGAGTTGTTGGGGTGAAAGGAATCCGGTGTTTGTGGAAGCCCCTGTTTGTGGGTAGTTTGCAAACTGGTGGTTCGTGGGTATTGAGCCAGAGAAATGTGTTGCTTTAATGTGTGTGGTTTACGGTGCCTGCAACTTTAGCTCTTGTCTTGGGATGATGGTTTTGGGATGTTTGTGCCTGAGGTTTGGCTCTGAAGTTGTCGGACTCTGGCTTTCCCTTACTCTTAATTTAGTCTGTATGTGGTCTGAGTCCAGCGTGTTCTTTGAATGAAGTGATAGGAGAAGGTATTCGGTTCAACAGTCAATTTATTACACAGCACAAGAATAAAACTTAACAGAGCTCTGGGTCAGTCGTTAGTTCATAGGTCACCTGCACAGTGAGCTATTCCCCAAGACTGACCCCTATTGTCCAGTTGGCTCAGTTTATATAGATCAACCTTATCATACAGAACAAAAGTTGGCTTCCTTTGCTAGATCTTTTTGCATAAGGGTAATCACAAGTCATCTCCTGTTTTGCAGATACCTGGGGTGTAGCGCTCCCATCTTGATCCTCCAGGCCAGACTATCCTGTTGTTTTGATCAGAAATTAATTCATCACCCGATATTTCTAATCACCTTTCTGTTCTTGTCTGGCCAATTTCTGCTGTTCTCTTTAACACCTCCTCATGCCTTAATCTTCCTCCTAGACTGGTTTTCCATTCCCTTGGTTTCTTGCAGGCCATTCTTTGTTCTGGTCTGGCCTGTGTCTCCTGTGCTACTCACCACCTCCTTCAGTTGGAGCTTTCCTCCTAAATCGTTTTATGAATTTTCTCTCCCTGTATTTGGGAGCAGACAATTTTGCTCAGCCAACTTCGCTCCATGCTGTGATTGCCACTTAATCACATTCCTCTTTTTCCCTGAACCATGCAGTACATATCAACTTATTAATTAATCATTTCTTTCATAATGTTTTAACCCCTAGATTCCAACAAAGTGTAGGCTGCTGATGGTTTGATCCCAGAATTGGGGTGGGGAGGGGGGCGGGGGATGTTATTTGTGGGCAAGGGCTGAGTTGGAGGCTGCAGGGAATTCTTTTGCTCTTGACTGTAAGAAGCATTTCATTTAATTTTTGCTGATGTAACCATCTTACCTTACGTGTGTGTAATATTGCAGGACAGTCGGTCGAATTTTGACCTTGGCATGTTTAACAGAAAATGACAGTGACCCAGGTTCAAATCTGTCCCTTGTGTCAGGATTTCCCCCCATCACCTTTTACAAAATGGCAAGGTGAACAGGGGCATTTGTGTGGGTCAGGGTTTTTTTTTAAATTAATTTTTAAGAGTTAGTTATATTCTTGTTAATTTTACAAGAATATAATTCAAATCCCGATACATGTGGTTGATTAATACAAATTGAGATCTACCCAGACCCACCCTCTCCACATCCCATATGAGGGACCAGAGATCTTCAACAGATGTTTTATTTAACCATAATATTGTGAATATTTCAAACCTTCACTTCAACCCACCTTTAGGAAATGTGGGGTCCAAAGATAGAATGTTCATCTTGTGAACGATACATTATTTTCCTGTGGTGAACAGTTCCGAACCTCAGCCAGTTTGCAAGATATGGCCACGCACTTTCTAGCTGTACAATTTGCAGCAATTTAAACCTGGTAAATATTCAGTTTTAATTTAAATTTAATTCCTTAACGTCTCTTTCTAATGGATCCTGTGGGAATTTTTTAAAAAATACTTATTTCAGCCAAGCTGCCCAACTTGAGGACATTGCCAAGTCAAATGCAGAAAAGTACAAATGACTTGTTAACATTTGAAACAAATCCGATTCCATGTATTTTCTTTTGAGGTGTCTGGTGAATAAAATTGTATTGAACCAGTCTATCTCATTTATAATGATCAGTCCATTTTCTATGTTCAAATCTCCATCCCATCTTTGCCTCAGTTTATGAATTCCTAATTTCTCAGCTTTTGCAGTCATTTCTACATTACTGAATAAATTTATATTCCCATGACCTGTTTCAGATGGTCAGGGCTTGTTATGACCTGTTACTGTTCTATCTGCCACTGTATTTTACATTTTGCATATCCTCTTCCTAAAGACAAGGAAAGGACTTCTTGTTGGTCATCTAATCTCATGTACCAGTTAGGGTGAGGGAACACAAAAAAAATCAACAGGAGTCTGGAAGAGTTGCTCACAGTTCACGTTAGTAATCATTCTCTGCCTGCCTGATTTCTGGTTTCCAATTTACCCAAATGTCTGAATTTCATAGCAGTCTTAAATTCTTCACTTCAAAGCAGAAACAATGCCATTCAGGGTCTGAGTGGTGCTGGGGGCTTATTGCAGCCTTTGGATCAGGTCTAACAATTTGCACCATTGTTTTGAAGATCAGGCAGGCATTTGGATATGTATGGCTCAGTAAAGGAGGTGAGAATTGATCCCTGTCTGGAATGTGCTTTTTAGCTCTCTTTCCCAGCTTTCTGGCAAAGTCTGTGTGATGGTTTCTTCATAATTCCCAGAACAAGATATTCTACAGCTAATATTCCACACACTTCACCAAATGGGGGTAGTTGTGTGAAAAAGAAGTTCCTGTCTGTGTGGATGGACAGTTTAAGGGTGAAAAAATGACCTGATGTCCACATATAGTAACTCAACCAAATTCTGTAAGGACACAAATGCTGGAGAAGCTCATCTGATCAAGCAGTGAACCTTTATAGAGTACAGATACTCGTAGCCCTGTTAAAAGGCTCAAGCCTGAAACACTGGTTGTGTATCTTTTTTTAAACTTTATTTATGAACATATAAAATACATAGTAAATAAAATAAACCAACTTCCCAAAAAAAACTATATTCCATCCCCCCTCCCCATAATTACCCCCCCCCCCCAAACTCCCTCGACTGAGGGAGAGAAAAATCATATCAATTCGTTGCGGCTGAATGAAAACACCAAACCTAATTTTCCACGTCATCGCAATGCATTTACTGGCCACTGCTAATACTAACTGAATAAACTCAATTTGAGGTTTATCCATTCTTAATCCCGTTGTTCAAGTTGTAATATACCGCATTAGAAAAAGCAGTGGATCGAACATAAAAAGAGTTTCTTTAAAGTAGTTTCAAATAAATCCTCAAAGGCTTAACTTTATCACACAACCAGACAGACAAAAAAAAGTATTAATTTGAATCCCACAATGAAAACATTAGTCTGAATTACTAAATCCTTATCTTTTTTTTTCCTGGAGTTAAATACAACTGATGTAAAAAAAAATTATAATTCACCCAATTATATCGCACATTCATCAATTTAATCCACCATCTTCACACATAGTAAGTAGTCCGTTCTTCTTGGGTTAATTCTAAAGAAGAATCTCCCATTTAATCTAAAGTTGGTTTAGCCATTTTCTGTTGTCACAAACATTTCTGAAATAGATCCCTTTTTTTGCCCCATTTACAATTTTCAATTTTAGTTAACTTGGGTATCTTCAATTCCCGCCCAAATCCACCTGTGACAGCACTTGCATGGAATGACACCCGTTTACCATGTCCCTCTGTTCAACCTCACTCCTCAGTGCCCGACCGTTCACCGTGTCTATCTTTTCTTGGTTTGCCCTTCAAAATGTGACACCTCACACTTGTCTGCATTAAATTCCATCTGCCCTTTCTCCAGCTGGTCCAGATCCTTCTGCAAGATGTCCTGGCTGTCCACAACTCCTCCGTTCTTGGTGTCAACTGCCAACTTGCTAATCCAATTCACCACATTATTGTTCCAGCACCTATCCCTGAGGCACATCTCTCATCACAGGCCTCCAGTCTGAAGAGCAATTGGTCTCACCAACTCGCTGGCTTCTCCTGCACAGCCGTTGTTTCACATCCAAAATACAGAGGACATAAGGATGGATGTTAAAATTCTCAAAGGTACATTAGTTAAAATGGTGTCAAATCACAAGGAACAGAAGTTGGCCATTCAGCCCACTGTGTCTGCTAT